>NW_010539560.1:0-21864 GCF_000687285.1 Phaethon lepturus | reverse complement strand
TGTGAGGAAGGCGAAAGCTCGGCCGTGTGTCTGGCGCGGGCTCGGGCGCCATCTTGTGCCCGCCTGGACGGCCTGCGTGCTTCCCTGGCAGCCTGACGGCTGCGCAGCTCGCGGGCAAAATGTGCTCCTGTCCTCTTAGGAAACGAGGTGCGTTATTAGAAAACTACTTCTGGAATACTGCTGGGGGTTAACAGCTGTTTACGGGTTCCTTCTTTGTGTTTACCCTGCTGATGTATCATTTACAAACATGCCCAAGGGATCTGGAAAAAAATGAAATGTGTAGGATGGCTTAAACCAGTCTCTCACAGATTAGCTTTTCTGTACATTGTATGATAAGCACTGGATTTACAGTATCACTCACTGCACAGCAGAGTCCCAGGAATAAAGCACTGGTAAGGATTCTCTCAATCCTCACATCAGGGCCCTTTACGTTGCAAGCAATTGCTGAACATGTGTTTAATCCAGAAAAGTCCACAGCACCCAGGCTTGCTCTCAACTGCCAAACCCACATATTTTCCATCAATCATTAAGTCTTGCATTAAAATCCAGAGATCTGGCATTAGGATGTGGCACAGGACAGGGTGGAGTGACAGCCTCCAGGCCTCCTGTTGCTCCCGGACATCTTGGGGTATGAACTGCTACCCACTGGGCTGAACAGGGAAATAAACCAAGATAATAAAATAAAATAACAGCTCTCAGCATTTGTTGCTAATTAGTATTAGAACAGCTTCGGGTGGGGAAGATGAAACTGAGTTATCCCTGAAAAAGGTCAAAACCAGTCATCTATGGGGGTATTGGCACCCCTAGCCCAAATCTCAGAGTGTGCATCTAAAGCTGGGTAGGCTGCAAGCCAGACTTAGACATTTGTTTTATGACAGAGCTTACAGGTTAAAAATGCTTTTGGCTACTTCACTCCTCGGTGCCCAAGGCCAGCGTCTTTCCTTTCCCCGGGCAGTGTGAGTGAGTTTCCACCGAGAGGTCTGGGACTCCAAACTGGAGGCAACACACTCCTGCTGACTTGTCGAGGAAGTAAGCTACAAGGGGCAGCGGGAAGGAGAGCTGCACATCTCTGAATGGCAACCCTGAGGAGTGGGTAAGCTTCAGCTGGCATTATTTTCCCATTGGAAAATGGGAAGTGATTGGAGTAGCGTTCTCAGCAATGCAAGCCATCTCCTGTTTGTGATCACTCAACTTTCTCAATACACAGAGACACCAAGAACCTGTAGCAAAACCCTTGAAGTGAACCTCTCAGATTAGTTGGAGACAGCCTACCTCTCACCAGGCCAGCTTGCACTCTCTTTGCAGTTTTTCTCTCAAACAGCTGCCTCCCAGCTGGTTTTGAGGTCTCTTAACTGTCTCCCTCCACTTATTTGCACAAACTGTCTGGCAGGTTGAGGATCCCACTAGATGGCAGGACAGTTTAAGCCCTTGCTATTTCTACCCAAACCATTTCAGCAAGTGCCCTGGAACCCCAGTGGGCTCAGCCTCCCCTGGCCTGTTGCTGTGTGGACCCTGGGGAACCCCCACACACCATGGTTTGTCTGGGGCTTATGCTTGCTGAGCAAAGCAAATACAGCCTATGCCAAACCGGTGGAGAAATCCATGCAGAAATCGCTGTTCAATTTATTTTCATGGGCTTTATCACACATAGAGCACCGGTAGACAGAAGAGAGGGGTAAGAACTAGTCCCAAGTAATTTGCTAAATCTTGAAGTATTCCTCTTCGTATGTGTGATACATAAAGGGTATTTGGAATCCTGATGGTGAAGTACAGTTTAAACCTCTTCTAGCCACTGCTCCATTGTAATTTTTAACTAATGCAAGTGCAGTTATATTATTTTGTATGAACAAATGTATGAAAGCTGCACAACAGAGAAGCGGCCACCGTGGGTCAGATCATAGGTCCATGTAACTGAATACAATGTCTTGGATAGTGAAAACATATATGACATTTTCACTGACTAGCCACCTTGCCTCCAAGCACTTGTGTTCATGAACCTTCTGAGTTGGGAGAAATTTTCTGTATGATTAGTAACTCATGACTTAAAACTAAAGTTATATATAATTCACACTGTAGTTAGTATAAAACCGATCTTTGTGTTCAGTGACAACTGGATCTGGCCTGTACATTGCTGTACTAGCAATGATTTGGAAGTTTCTTTTAAAACATACTACTTTGCAAACTGCTTTGCCACTCATTTCATCCATCCAAGCTCAGCCTACACAGTATTAAACCAGAATGATGGTATATGGCACAGGTGGAGATAGCTGTATGAAGAATCATAGCAAATAAGCTTAATTTAAAAAAATGTTTAATTACTTCTCTTCATCTCTCTAAATGAGAACATTCTAATAATCAGTCCCCTACCTCAAAACCTATTTAGTCCTTTATTGCCTTCCAGATAACAAATTGAACATTCCTGTTTTATAGCAACAAAAGATGTGCCTCAGCATGATGCACCTCTTACATGAAGCTTCTGATGAAGGGCTGACCCAAAGAAAATTACCTTCTTAATGACATCTTTAAAAGATTGAGGCCAATTTTCTCTATTTTCAAAGTACCTGAATTGTTTTATATATGCACATGTATGTAACTTATATATATAAGTTACAAGGGTATTTTCTGCTTTTTTTTTTCTTTTCTTTTTTTAATATGCAGAGTGGCTAAGAATGAATAATTGCTTCATTAGTTTGGAGACAACAAAGTTATCTTTTTTGCTTGGCACTAAAATGAATTTCTTTGTTCTTTAAAAGCCCAGGATAGTACTGTAAGCTGATGAAAAAGATACTATTACCTGTGCCACACTTGCTGGAATGGAAATTGGGATTAATGCATTTTAATACCAGATTAGCCTTAATAGAAGTTTGCCACCGTTATTTATCAAGGTAATTAAGTATGTACCTAATTTTAGGCACTAAGTCATTCTACTGACTTCTGTAAAACTAGTCTGTATTTAAAGTTAAGCATGTTTTAAAACTGTCTGCTGATTTTGGGCCATAACTTTGTTACCCTGTGGATTAAGAGAATGCACTGTCATCAGTTACCCATTAGCTGAACTAATGGGAGAGTGGTATAGCCTGGATAATGGTTGAAACTGGATAAACTGGATCAGTGAGAAACATATTCGGAAGCACTTAATTTGCTCTTTACAGGCTCAGCCAAAGTTTAGTAGGAGTATTACCTATCTTCAAGATACTAACAAGAAAATGAACCACAGCTTTCTTTAAAATGAACCCTGATTAAACCCCAGGCTACTGGACAACATGGCATAGAGACCCCCAGACAGCAATAAAGGGGCTAGCTCCTGTCTGGTTGAGTCAAGCATAATACACAACTAATAAATTCTTCTGGACAGTTTATATGGCACAATATCTCCCACATCAACTAGTGTTTGTGGTTCTGTTTATACTGGTCAGAAATATGCATCTGGCTCAGAACTGGAAAGGTTTGTTTGACAAAATCCAGGGCATAACTACATATTCTATGTCTGAACTAACTACAGTAGAGCTCTCTCATGCAGCCTAGACTAGTTAGTTGTTTAGACACGAACTGTACATGCATGTGGCAAAGAAGTATTTCTGCATCTGTAACTTGGTTAATCTGCAACTATATAATACACAGGCAAATGAGGACTAGAATATGTGACCCACATATTATAGATCAAAAGTATTCATTCTACTTTTAATTGAGTTGCATTTTAAATCTGTCAGTCTTTACTTCAGTCTTTACTTCTTACACAGTTTTTCTAATTTTCTGTTAAAATTCTTCTTTCTACAGTGTTTTCTCATTGACAGGTTCATAGAGCTGAAGTACAAAGTAAGCACCCATTTTCCAGAGTGCTGAGCACTCTGACCAGTTCTAAGCTGTATGTCTGTGAGCAGTAAACTCCCTGTATGTATATAGCTGTGGAACGTTTTTTATGCAGAATTTAGCACATGAATAATTTGCTAAATTCAGATGGTTCAGAACTGGTGCTTTAATAGTAAAAAACTTCAAAGCATCTTAGGCTAACAAAATCCTTACTTTAAGCATCTATTCCTGTAACCCAAATTTCAGTGTCTGTATCCTGTAAGAGAAGAATCTAAATATATCCAGTGCTGCAACTGTAAAAGAAGAGGAGAATTCAATATAGGCCATGACCCAGAAGAGCACTTTAGCATATGCTCCACTTAAAGCATATAAGGAATTCTGTTTCAGTAATACTCAGCTACTTGATTTCCATGGGATCATTTTAACTTCTTAAAATTGAACAATCTTATGTACTGAGATGCTATAAAGGAGGGTGGTATATGAAGATGGGACTGCAACCCAGAGCAAGAGCTGATGAAAAATTGGACATGAGCCAGTAATGTGCACTCAGGTTGGACCTGCTCATTGCAGGGGGTTGGACTAGATGGTCTTTAAAGGTTCCTTCCAACCCAAACTGTTCTATGATTCTAAGATTGTGTACCACAAATATAGTTAGCTCCGAGTCTCTCTCCACTGCGGTTTTCAACTCTGCTCCTCCAGTGTCAGATAGTTCAGTCCCTCATACTTTCTTAAGCCACATGTTTTGCTCCAGTGGAGTAAGTTATTTTGCCTTTCCAAACCTGAAAGTAATTCTGGGATGTTGCACTTGTTAAATGAATACAGGTAAGTGGACAGAACTAAGTGTCAGTTCAGTTGGATGAAACTGAATCCATTACTGAATGGTCCCCAAAAGACAGTGTGTGGGTAAATGCACAGTAGGAATGATAGATGTGCAGAGAGGCCTCTTACAAACTCTCCGACAGCTATAAAATACACAAATATTTTATAGATGGAATACTGGTCAAATGTGGAGTGTACCCATCAGAGATGCTTCCTCCATCTGGCTACAGCCCAGGAAAGTGATTGTGTGGGCAAATAAAAGCATTCGATTGTCAGTGTTAGTTAGGTTTCAAGAACCAATGGCTGCTGCCCTAGGCTGCAGTAAAGGTGTATGTCTGTACCTGAATCTTAGGTCTCCTACAATAAGAGAATGAATGCTAAGTATTTTCAGGAGCGTGACCTCCACAACAACACAATACCTTTCAGCAGAGAAAAACCTTTGCTTAAAAATCTTTGTAAAAATCACAATGATTGAAACATCTTCATTGTCAGCAAACAATAAAGCAAAAACCCAGATGAAATAAAAGAAATATGTATTATGGGGTTTTAAGTCTTGTCATACAGGAGAAACATCAAGCAATCAATAGAAGACAGAAAAGATGATAGCTATTTAATTTCCACAGTGAGATTAAACAATTTTAATCACTTACAAACATGGCTACTTTATTTTAGTTACATATGAACAGCTATAATATTCAGCCTGAAAACTGAAATGACAGAAGTGGCAAGACTAGCTAAGAGTGGGAGAACTGAGGTGATCTACCATAATCAAATAGAGTTTAAAGAGAGTTTGAAAACAAACACTGGTGTTTAACTATTTTACAAAACCTTTTGGAGACAGAAGGAGAGAAAAAAATTGGTTAATTTCTCACACCCATCTATGTATTCCTAATGAGAACAAAAATCTCAGGAGATAAATTACAGATAATGTTGGTACTTAATATATACTTAATATCATCTTAAGGTGGGGAGAATGAATACACCTCTGTGTCAGAGAGGAAGAAGCTACTTTGGGAAATTAAAACCCAGGATTTTTATTTTGAAGCAATCATTAGTTGGTGATACATCTGCTAGGTATATTAATTGAAACTGTCAAAGAAGATTAGTTAGGATGAGTACCATAACTGTGAGAAAACCCAAAATAAGAGATATATTCTTTAGTTCTCTTCCCATTTGGATGTGTAGAACATTGGTTTTGAAGGATGACAGTAGAAAAAACAGTAGTTCCATGTTAGTATCATATAGGTACAAGTGCATTGCAAAATCTTTTCTGTGCTACTAAAGTTGCTACCACACTTCAGAAGGGGTGACACAGGGAAACTGGAAAGTCTGTCGATGGGTTTCATTAATCCAGCAGTCCTTAGGTGTTAGGAATCATTGCTTTTTCCTTCCATCTCTTGACTTTCCAGCAAGGGTTTGGATGATGGCACTTCTCCACCCTCTGCTCCTTCATCTGAAAAATGACAGAATTAAACATTTATACCACACACATTCTCACAGCTTTTTTAATGTAGCCAAATATTTGGGTTCACTGATCACCTCTGTTTGGATTGGCTCTTTACTACCACACTCATGGGTGCTTTAGAAAGAGAGATTAACTCAAAAGATCAAGAACTTGCAGAGGCATCTTCCAAAAGCAATTGCCCATTGGTGTTGATCTGCCTGCTCCTTGCACATGCTGATCAATGCACATTTGGTTGCAAGAAACAAACTGGAGATAACTTTTATCTCCAATTTTTATTACTGTTATTCTTTTTTTCTGGGTCATTTCCAAAGTCAAGTTAGAATACTGCATTCCTCTGAGCATTGCTTGGTTTCAGGTAGATAACTGGCATGTTCATAAACTGTGATGTTCTCTGGCTGACCTTCTTTGCAAAGACATATCTAGGAGAATTCACCCTGTCTTCACAAGATGAGGGGATTTTTTGTTCCTCTGATTTGGAAGTTCACGCTTTGCATAGGTTAGAGTTGAATGCTTATGTAAGTAAAAGCTCTCCAGTGTGTGTGGTCATTAGATGAAGAGTTCCACACTGAAGTTTTTGATGCTCAAATTCTCTCATTGAGAAACAGGAACTCCTCTTGCCTCCATTTCCTTGAAAAGCATAATCATTTTCACACTGCCTTCAAGTCCCACATGGCATTACCAGTGCTAATAGAACAGTTTGTATACCCAAATCTAAGACGGCCCATAGCTTTTGGGGGCAAGGAGAGGTCTGCTGCTCAGCATATCTGGCTGTACCATCTTCCATTTTAATAGTTGTAATCTAAGGGGTACATTTTCAGCTATTTGCCCTGGAGACTTGCCACAAAATATCAGAAATAGACAAGAGAGTTATATATCTTGGTCTGTACATATCACAGCAAATACATACTGCTGTACACAATTCATCAGCTAAAGCTCTTGGCAGAAACCACTTGATGTTGTAAGCCTGCTTGGAGGTTTGGAGGCTGCAGAGTTTTATCGTGGTAAATTAAGAACTGAGTTATTTGACACCCATCAGCATTATGTAGCACAGCACTGCTGAGAAAAGGGAGGCAGAGCAACCTCCTCTGTTGGCTGTTTCTGTGTGGGGTTTGGATGTCTAGTACTAGTGGAGTCTTGCAGACAGAGTAGAGGAAAACAGTTTTGTTAGAGGAAATCTGATCTCATAGTTGGTAACACTTAGGTGTGCAACAGGTGCTAAGCTGCTGAGTGTACCAAAATAGTTATACACAGTCACCTAGAAACAACTCAGCAAACAATAAAGGTTATTGGCAGAATGGTACCCTAATGCAGATTACCAAATGTGGGAGACCAGTATAGCCTCTTTGCTCTCAAACTTCTTGCAGACTCCTCTTCAACCTTTGGATCACCAGTGACACCAATTAACTGTTTAACATGGTTCCAGTATGGCCTCTCACCAGACCACCTGTGGAAAGTCTCAGCCCTCCAAAATTTATGCACCATCAGAGGATGATCAGACAGGATACAGATGGTCTTAATTTCAGAGTTAGGCTCTGAGATAAACAGCTGGTGTCAAAATCTCTCCTGTCCATCTTGTGAGAACATTAATTTGGTGCAGCTTGCAGAGTACATGGAAATTTTATCACACAGCTATGATCCCTGTATATTCATAAAGAATAAAGCAAAGTCTCTTTTTTCTTCTGAGCCAGACAAAAGGTATTAGCTCATCCTGTTCTTGACCTTTTACTATGACAGCAGCTGACAGCATTTTAGAAAGAGAGGAAATGTATGATCCAATGAGCATTAGCTAAATTTGAAGCAAGATGGAGAATCCTCCTCGCCATTTCCCATATCTTCCCAGAATCTCTCAGAGTAGAAAAAAAATAGGGCATACTTTATATAGCCATATGTTCCATCTTCTCCACTTTTCTCATTTATCCAACTTCTTTGTTCTGAGCTGGAAATGGCCTTAATTTTTTTAACAACTTATCATTAAAGCCATAAACAGGCAAAAGGAGATGCCCGTTAGAGCCCCAAACGTTTCACAGACAAACTGTTTCCCTGTCACAGCATTTGAACTTCCAAACTTTCTTTTCATTTTCATGAATTCTCCTCATTTTCCTTGCTGTCTTATCAGAAGTTTAACTTACAACATGATGGGGCTGTAATTCCCATCTGATATTTGTGGAATTCCCAACCCCCAAAGGCATCCAAGCAGTCACAGTGGACCTAACTGCATTCTGTATTCATTTCATATTCTCACTACTGCAAACTGCTGATAACAGAAACTGCTCTTTCCAGGCACGTGCTGTCAATGACAAAAGCAAAGGATAATTCCATACTCTTAATTGTTCTTCAAATCGTGGCAATGCTGGTCCTTATATTTGTAAGAAAGCATTAGTACATTTTGCTAAAACTAATGTAGCTGTGTTTCATTTCTTCTTCTTAATGCATTGGATGGGCACCAGGAGAGGAGGATTATTGCATCTGGAGGGCTAAGTACTTATTTTATACTGTGTTGTAACATTTCTTTTAACAAGACTTTCACTCTTTCATGATTAGTTTTATCCAGGGGAAAAAAAAAGATCGAAGAGAGAAATCTTGCACGCTTTAAAAAATAGATTCTTTCCGACTACTAAACTTTCCAGAGGCCAAAATGAAACAAACATGAGGAACTTATCGGCAGCTGTTGTATTCTTTTGTGCATTGTTTAACATGGTTAACATGGTGCATCTCCCTCAAGGTTCACTGCTCTAAACAATACAAAGGTTAGTTAAACATAATGTAGCAATTAATATTTCAGTGAGTTGGACTGGTCACTTCACTTCCACAGCTCCTGACACTAACAACTATATAAATTCCCATCTAGCTCCCCTTTGATAAGGGAAACAGTTCTCTCCTGCTGGAGCCTGACCCCTGGTCATGGTGCATGAACTGTGCCAGATGGAAAAACTATTCGGAATAAAAAACCCAGTAATATTTGAAAACCAAAGCATTAAATGTTAGGTGACTGTCTGTACTTTGGAATGGATTTCCAGTGCTCCAGTTGCACACACCAGAAGGAGAAAATCTGAGAATCCAAGGACCCTCCACTCCTCAGCACAGACCTGCCTCCCACTGTGCTGAACCCACACCACTGCTGCTCCTGGATGGGGGACCACCTGTTGCAGTGGCATTTGTCACGGCAGCAACAGTGATGGGCATGAGAAGAAAATGTTACTCCAAATCAGAACCTAAAAAAGTAGAGGCAACACATGCTCAGGGCCAACCTACAATTCTCACTTCGTAGGCATTAGAAACCAGATTTTTCTGAATCTGAAAATCCCCCAGAAAGTAAAAAGAATTCAAATGTAAAGCTGGTGTTGATTAGACCTGTGCTAAATCAACAGAGCACCTTATCAAATTAAAGGACATGGCAAAATCGGACACTGGTCTCAGGTAGCGAAGTTGAAAGCCTACTAGCAGGAATAAATCACTGTAAACCCTACTCTTAATGTATATGCCCGAGTTAGGATAGCTGTAATTGGATTAACAGTACAGCTTGCTGTCTTGTGGTAAGTTATTACAGTGCAGGAGTAGATCACAATTTACAGCTGGAGTGATGGTTTTTCAAGCTGCCCAGCAATGCAACTGTGTTTGCTCTTCCCGAGGGGAACTGGAATGCAGTTCCCAGCACCCTTCCCCAGGCTGCTGAACACTGAATCTGTGGGTTGATATGGCAGAATTAGTCTGGGTTAAAATTAACTTTTCTCATCAGGAGGTGCAAGTGGTAAGTGCTTTGCAAGGTTGAATTTAATCCTAAATGAAGAAATAAATATTAGTATTGACATCTAAACTGCATGGTGGCAGAAGTCTTAAGGAGAAAGCAAAGGACAACCGCATAAAAATGTCAGTTTCTTGCATGTGCAGCCATTACCTTCTGAAACGGAGAGCTCAGCCAGTTTGTGTGGCAGGTCTGAAGTCCCAGCGCCAGCAGGAGATCCCAGAATATCTGGTAAGGCATTCCGGCGGCCTGCCCGTCCTGATGCTGCAAAATCTGTGACCACAGGCTCCACATCAGTCATTGCTGACTCCTCTCCTCATAGCAACCAACACCTGCATATGGAACAAACACAAGAAGAAAACAGCTGTAGCCCGGATGGATGCTAATCACCTGGTGAACAAGACAATAGCCATAGGCTTTGCCCCATGGATCTTTTGTTATTAAAAGCCACATATTTCAATACTGAGTGCTTAAGCTTTATTTGTATCCCAGAAGAAGATAAAAGAATCTCTGTGCATTTCCTGACATTGCCTTTTGCACATCAAACTAGCACAATGAACAGCTCTGTACCTACAAGAAACCTGTGGATAGGGTCAGCAAAAGCCCTTTCTGCCAGCCACTCGTATGTCTTTTTATGACCTGATCCCTCTTTCTAAGTTTTGCCATACAACCACTTGGAATGAAACTGAAACTCTATTTGGTCATACTGTCTCTATGAAGCAAAGCATGTTTTCTTTATTATGAAACTTTAGATTCTTAGATTCTTACTTAGAATGTTGTTAGAACTCCTTTCACAGAGGAGCAAATTGTACAAAAAAGATCTCTCAAAAAACAAACTAAAACTCTTCATAAAATTTCTTTATCCTGCAGGTATCAAACCATTTGTTTTCCTCTGCTCCTTGTTAGCTTGGTTTAACCTCAGCTTGTGCATGTGACTTTTATCTCATAATTGAATCCTGGAAATAATAGAACCAACAGTGCTCTGCTCCCTTGATCTCTGTCTCAAAGCCCATTGAATTGAATGGGAAAACTCCTGCTGACCAAAATGGGCTTTGGATCAAGCACAGAGATGTTTGCAGGATCACACCCCAGGGCACCAGCTGAAGTGAGAACACCTGGAGGAGAAGGAGGTGGTACTCAGCTGCAAGTGGCACATAGGGATAGTGTACGAAATTTGCCATTAGCAACTGTATTATTAAGAATCACAAAAGACTATCATATTGTACACAATAACTTCTGAAAATTGATAGAGTAATTTCTAATAATTAGACATGAATTGTTCAATTAAAAACAATATTTACTTGTTCTGTATGAATGCAGTTCTGTGTGCAATGTGGGAACAGGAACGTTGTCTCCTGTGTAAATATGGTCAGTGCTTTGTGTGGGAAGGGATACAGATGGGGCTGGAGACCAATCTAATGGAAGGCTGCCAGCTTTTGGTTGACAGCTGGCTGTATTTAGAATAAAAATTGGACAAGGAAAGTCTCAAACATTTTAGTGTTATTCATGTAAGAAGCAAAGCATCATAGTCCCCTTTCTAAAATTCTGCTAAGGCTGGGAAATAGCAGTGCTCTCATTTCATGGATAGAAGAACCAAGGCAAAGAGAGATCAAACATGACCTGTTCTGATGTGCAGGAAGGGAGGGACAGAAATTTGATTACTGATGCTGACCTGGCATTTCCATGACAAAGGACTTACTCCTTTTCTCCCTCAAAGTGCCTTTCAGCTATGTCACTCCAACAAGAAAAATAAATATTCTTAATCTTCTTTGTATCTCTAAATACTTCATCATAAAAGAAATTAAACCTTCTTAGCAAGAAACGAAGGCATGAGTAAAATCTGCAAGTCTGAAAGATGAAGTGAACATGCAAATAAACCACTTTCTTTAACCAAAGTTAAAGAAAGTTCCCGTCTTGCATGAAAACAGCCTGCTCAAATCTAAATGAATCATCTCCATAATTAGCAAAAATATAAAAACTATACACGGACATTCAAGAATGCAACTTTGAGAAAATATACAAAGTATTTGTATCAACATTCTCGGTTAGATATAGCATTATACTATGTATTCATTAAAATGGGTGAGGTAAGCACTTGACGCAACCTGATCTAGTTGAAGATGTCCTTGCTCATTGCAGGGGGTTTGGACTAGATGACCTGTGAAGGTCCCTTCCAACCCCAACTATTCTATGATTCTATGACAAGAAATATCAAAATAAGGAGAATGAATCCATATTTAGAGACATAGTCTCATGGCTTTTTGTGGGTATTCATGTTTACTTAACTGTAGGTGTCCTAAATATATTTCTCTACAGGCTCACTGGAGCAAGTAAAGAGACTGTAAATTACACTTCAGAATAAAAAAATACTGAGGATCTCCTTTTGCTTAGTAAAGCTGTTAAAATTTGTTCCCAATACCAAAATACTAGTGTTGCTGCAGTTCCTGCCCATTTCATTTCAGCCATTTAGCTGGTGAGACAATACTACTATTGTGAGCTGACTGCTGTTTACATAAAGATCTACAGAATGACATGAACATCAAAACACACCAAAGACTTTCTCAAACCTGTCCTGTGGACTTTTTTTTAATATTTTCTCTCCTGCATGGATGTTTTGGTCCCTAAATTGTTACTTTTTAAATACAGAAAATCTGCTCTGCAACTCATGCTATATGAAACTACTCTCTTCTGTAGCATGGTTTCATCTTGCCCACCTTATGCACTTGTTTCAAATCCTTCCCTTTCCTCTCCAGCTCATCTCTTTCTCCCCTGATGTAATCTGCCTTCATTGCATAATACGAGACAACCGAGGAAGATGATGAAGGACACAGTCTGACACACTTCCATGTATGTGAATTTTGAATTATGCACTTGATTAAAATAGTGTGCAGAGACAAATCTAGAACGTCAGACAGAAAATCAGCTGGTCATTATCCATCAGTCCAGTGGCCATAACTCAAACGTAGCTATCTAAAAATAATAGAAGTACACCATCCTTTATATATGTAGCAGTTACCATCATGTTTTCTCCTTTGCTTTTTCTATACTACACTTAAGGTATTAGAGGCTGAGAAGAAGACTTGAGTTCAAAAGTAAAGGGCTATCCACTGCGCTAGCACAGGATGTTCTCCAAGTATATCTGAAAGATGAGGGACTACCCCAGCAGGCTTAGAATTGACATTACAAATCAAAACTTAAGTCCCTTTAAGTCCATATAAAAAAAAAATTAAGTCCACCTCCAAACATACGACAGACCATATTCAAAATAGCTTGCTGCTGTATGCTACATAAATGGCATTTCATTCTTTAATGTTCCAAGGAATGTCTTCAATTTCATTCTGATGCTCTCTTGTAAGAGTATTTTTTAGGGCCTAGATCCAAGCAAGGATATAAAAGTTTCTCCACTCCTCATCTGTTTCTACCTTTAATTTTGTTAACATTATCTGTCAGGAAATAACTACCTTTTTTGGCATCTTCTTGCATCTGTTATGTGTAGTATTTTTCATGTTTCCTCACAGAGTAAATAATAATCACAGTGGGCACAGCATCTATTTTCCCAGTTCTACTCCTCCTCCCACTGGCAACATCTCCTTCAGCTTCACTGAACTCCCTTTCCTGTAGCCTTACCAAAGTTAAAGATACTTACACCTTGCCAATGCCTGCATGCAGTTGCTTCTCTCAGCTTCTAAATTACTGTTGCCATTTTTCTCCCATGTCACTGCTCACCAGACTAATGGTGCACAGCTCTAAAAGAATAGTGACAGATTTCCAGAGCAGAAGGTTCCGTACTTCCCCAGCTCCCTTTTTTCCACAGCAAAAACCAGGCGACCCAAAAGCAGAAGGGGACTGGGTGGAAAACAGAGTTGAGCGGGGATGCAGGCTGTTTGCAGAGGATCAACAGTAGAAAGGCAGGTGGACCTGAGAAAAAGCTCACCTGCTAAAATTAGATACCAAAGGCTTTGACTGGCATTCCAACTAGTACTCATCAGTACTCCATGGCACCAGACTAACTTGGCAGCTCATTACTGGATCATGACATAGTGCTAAGGGGTTTTGGGAATACTAGGTTAATCTTTTCATATACGCCTCTGAAATCCCTGCAGGACCAGCCAGAATGCACAACAGACCACTCAGGTGTGCAAGAGAGAAGTGCTCTGCTTGTGAAAACTGGCTACAACCAAAAGTAAAACTCAATCACTGTATCTATCAGACATTTAAGTTAAGTGTCATCAGACAAACCAATAGCAGGTAAACTACCAGTGGGATTTTCTGTTAGCAAGACAGCTCGTTTGTTCATCATTGAATCTTCTTTTGCTGGCAGTACAGACAGACTCTTGGGTGAAAATGAGTCACAGAAGTGATGATAATTTATTTAGGTAAATGACAAAGGAAAAGAACAAATAAGTCTCCTGAAACACCTTGTGTTGAGGATCAAGGGAAAAAATGCTTTACAGTACTCAGCTGTAGCAGGTGCCACAGTCCACATTAAATGTCAGTGCTGTTTCTTCCTTACCCTATCTGTTAGGAAGTAGATAAATCACCACCATACGTATTTGTGAAAGCTCTTTTTTCTTCTGATCTTTTTAATGTCTTACACAGAGACAAAATACTGTTTTTGTTCTGCTTGGAAGGACAAACTATTCCTCAGGAAATGTCAGAAGGTTTCTGACATTGGTATTGTTGCAACTCCACGCAGGAGACTGGACGACCAAACACATCACTCCTTGCCACTCAGGCACTTGTCCCCTCTCAAAACCTTTTCTCTTCGGTCTTATGAATAGTCTGTCTGCACTATCAGAGAAAGCTACACTTCCCAAACACTGTTCCTTTTGAATGCCGCTTAGTAGGAACAAACTGGAAGGCATGAAATCCTCTCACAAACACCTGAAAAATACAATAGCCAAGTAGGACTTTCAGAGCTAGATGAATTTATTTTGTGTCTTGATGGTCTCTTACTGTAAGATGCATTTCAGCACCTTATTTTTTTCAGAAAGAACTGTAGTCTGTTTAGTTGTGTTTAGTTGTTTTTTATTTACTTGTAAGTAATGAGTGTTCTCCAAGCACCTTTACCCCAAAAGCCTGTAGGTTCCAAAGTTTCTAAGTAAGGAGAACAGAAAACTCATTGAATGAAGTACTTCCCACTGTGCAACTGAGATGAAAACCACATCTCCTTGCTATGCAGTTGCCGTGCTTTCACATCCTCTTCTGCTGCAGCTGCATTCTGACGCCTTTGCCTTCTCTTCCTATTCTTCTCAGAATAGGAACATGCTCATGTAATCCTTACGCTTTCTCCTGAATCATTACTGGACCACAGAAATGGAAAAAAAGCTAGGAACATTCATGCTTTTAAAGAAGACAATCCAGAGATAATGATGACTAACAGTAACCTGGGCACTCGCATAACAATTTTTGTGAGAAAAACTTCTGTTACGAGTTTTTTCACATCAATAACATTTGTAACACACTCATAAGCCTACTGCTGGGGAGCACACAGAAAGATAAGCAAGCAGTCTTTACCATATCTGTATCAAACATGATTGAGTCTTGATTCTGCTTGGAGCTTAGGTCAAGAGACCACACATTTCTTAATACACAAAAGCAATGTAGCTACCTATGCAAAAGTTAGAAATTAATCATACAGGAAAAAAAGTAAATTTGTTAGCTTTCAGGCTTTTTTAATACATCACTGAAGCTGAAACAAGAGTTCCTTTTATTAATTCATGTTAGAAAGATAATTTGGGTTTCCTGTACCAATAGAGATGGCCTCTCCAGTGCATGTTCTCTGAAAAATGCATGAGTTGTTTTCCCATACAGGGAAAGTAAATTATATCCCGTCTCAGTAAATCTACAGTGCAGAAGCATATCTGAGCCCTTCCACATCTTCTGCCTCAGTCTAGATGCGTCAGACCATAAAAAACATGGTATTTTTTGGATATGTGAAAGTTTGGTATATTCTATAACAGGTTTTCACTTTTGGTTCTTTGCAGTGTACACAGCTGGGCAGACATTTAACACAAATGTCTTGTGAGTTTCTTCTGCTCTGGATACATGACCTACTCTACACTCTTACACCAGGGGCAACATCCTTACTGATAATGTGCAAAAAATGGCTTCCATACTCGATTTGCCTAGTCCCAAACTGGTCAGCCTGGGATACTAAGATTACGCCGTTCCTCCATTTCCTGCCTCGGTGGTCTCAGAAGCATTGAATGAAGGTCCAAGATCTGAATCATGTTGTTCAGATGCTCATCAGTTTGGGGTACAGAATCTGAAAACCTTGGCCAAAGCTGTATGCTAAAGACAGGAGCGGACTAATTTTGCCCCTTGGTGAGTCCTATTTCTAGATAAAGCTTGTCTGTGCTTTCATGAGGAATGGCTAAAGATGAGGAAATCATTTTAAGTATCAATACCATCACAAACCTCACCTATCTCCAGCTCAAAATGCAACATATGTCTTAACTTATGCTGTCTCCCATACACAGTACCTAAAAAGCATATGTGTGCATTTGTAAGATACTGCAGCTGAAAGGCCTGGTGTAAGCCAGTATGCCATGCCAGCATTAAAGTTGTGTATGGCATAAAACCACTTTCTATACAAATGAAATGGGATGGACTTTTTCCTTCCTCAGACTGGTACTTCAAAACTTCCAGTTGTATTTTCTGATCACTTCCATAAAGCCAATATTATACTAATGGAAAAGAGAAGAGGAAAAAAAGCCACATCATGCAGTTTTTACACTTCTGGAGTACGCACAGGTACCATGGTGCAGTTCACCCTCTACAAACTTGTACAGAGTAGAACAGCTTTACTGTGAGCTGTGTTTGACCCTGAGTGCCCCAATGCATGGAAGAATATGTTACAAAGCTAACAGCAGTTCTAAGTAATGGTACAATTTTCCATTGTGAAAGAAAATAAGGAAGAGAGGGGAAGGGGTCATGATACTGACAACTGAATCAGAAGTTATCTGCAGCAATAAATGAAGTGACATTAGCTGAACGGAGTCAACACCAAGCAAGCAAGTCACTTTCCAGATGTCTCTGAGTGACCAAAAGCAATGACAGACATAAGCTTTAGTCGACTTCACGGGAAACACAATTCAACAGTGAAGAAATTCTAATGCATCAGCTATGCTGAAAAGAAATCAAACGCATCCCTGACTATGGAATAAGAAATGAAGCTTAATGGAAACCAACCAACCAAATTCTTCCTCTTATATTTTGGCCATTCATCCTCACATTTTTCATTTCCTATTGGAAAAGGTACCAATATCACCTGTCCCACATTTCCACATATCCACAATATAATTTCTGAGTTCAGCCACAAAGCTCCACCCTTCCAAATCCTTTCTTAAGATTTGCAGCTGGCATGAAATCCAAGAGAAGTTTGCCCACCGATGGGAACAGACCTGAGGACTAGTTTAGCAATTATTTAGAAATCGGTTTTAAGGCTAATTTTGCAGAGGCCCTGTAACTACAACATTGCAGTTAACTTGTACTTATGATTTTTCGCATTGCCAAAGGCACACAAAGAAATGAGTATCCTTACAGTACTACTTAATTTTGATATTAGTCATACATGCACCACACCTTTCCTCCAACCTCTCTGATCTCCTTGTTCCTCAGCCTTTGAACTGGGAATTCCTCAGGGAAGAATCAAAGGACTTTTTCCCTCTATTTTGATACCTGTTGCCCCAGCATCCCACGAATGCTTCCTACAACACAAGACAAGTCCACAGCTACATAAGCCAGTATATGCGTATGTCCATATTGTATTCTGTATTAGAAGCAGCAAGGGATTTGGTTCTCTGCTTTTCAGCTCTGTGGAAGAAAACTACTCTTCCACCAAGCTGGAAAGGCTGAGGCAGCAAACAGCTTGTGGCACAGTCCAGGGACACAATGCACTGTAGTAAGGCAATCAGCACAGTGCAATATAAAATGCAACTGAGAGAAGATGAATTTGTTTAAGTTATGCAAATGAAAGCTGACTTATGATTTTCTTATCTTTGGCACAGCCAGATAATTATATATAAAAACAGATTAATCATATCTTATTTGTATGATTCTTCCTCCTTCAAATCTATGAGCTCTAATTTTTACGGCCTGGATCAGACCTGGAGAGCATCCCTACCCCATGCGTGGACTTCTTCCACGGTCAGCTTCAGCTGCACCTTACTGATGTGTAAATACTTGTGTTTAGAAGAGTTTTGCAGTCACACCTCTTAGTGCTTCTTCGCCTGAAGACAGGAGAGAATACTCTCTGTCTTCTAATGATATGGTTCATGTCTGATGGAACGCTTTGGAAAAGCTAAAGTGAAACCAAATCCACACCATTCTTCTCCTTAAGCTGGAGTAAAACTTTCCTATTTACATTTTTCATTTCTGCATTCTGGTTTCATAGTGCCAAACACACACAAGGAGAAGCCGCTACTTCCAGACCAAGAATTACTCATAGCAGTCTGTTCTAAAAAAAAGAAAAAAAAAAAAAAAAAAAAAAAAAATCCAAACAAACAGAAACAACCCCCCAAAACCCCTAACACACAAACCAAAACAAAATGAAAAAAAACTGAAGTGAAACTTAGCAATTAATTGCTACTTACTCACAGAGGTCTGGATATAGCATTTAAATAAAAGTCAGCTTAACCCTCGACTCTTTATTGGGCAATCAAAGTACTAATGTACTATTAAAAGCTAATCTTATTTTCTTCAGGATAGCAAGCTGCGACAAAGCTGCTTGTGTTTGTCATAAGTGAGTTTGTAAATCTAACACTCCAAGTTTTTATTCTTTGAGTAGCTTCCAGTCAAGCTTCCAGTCAAGCACCAGCCTGAAAGGTAAAGCTGTTGACAACTTCAGCTATTTCACTAGTGTTTATTGTTGATGAGAGCATCTCTTCCACCATATTCACAAAGAGCAAATACCATCCCCAGAGCTGCTACGGCATCTTGTAGACATCACCCCAACACTTCACTCAAACATGGTTCTCAGGCTCTCAGCAGTCTCTGCTTTCACCATGAAGCTCTGCATAACTATTTCCCCCCATAATTATTTATTTTGTCTCTCACTTCAGTTGCTGCTTCTACTCCACCAATGATCTGGGTTTTCTGAATTATTCTTCTGGCTCATCCATGAATGCTTCCAGAAATCCAATCCAAAATACTTCATTTGGCATTCTTCACTGGATAGGATGTTGGGAAGAAAATCATGTTTGCACAGCTCAATAAATGTTTGTCTAGTTAATAAAGTATTATTTTATTAACTCAGTTCAAAGCTAGTAAAAGGTCTTTGATTTTCCAAGTATAAGTGAACTGTTGTAGGATAATTCTGTAAAGCCATCTCAGCTTGAAGGAGAGCTGGTCTACCCAAAAGTTTTTCCAATGACATTTTTCTAACTAATAGAAGATATTTTCTCTCCCTCAAAACTTTGTCTTGACCATGTTCTTAGGCCACCACAGGTGCTGGAAGGTTCTACAAAATCATTTTGGTTCAGTTTTCCCTCAGGGGAAGATCACTGTGCTTTTCCCACAGACTTTAAGTGAGCCCCGGCAGAAAACAGCCATTTGGGATGTGAAGTCTAATACAAGCAAAATGGAGCCAACCCCCAGCTGCAAGTTACCCTGGTGCATTAAAGCATCCTTCAATGGGTTACTGAAGTTTCGTGCTGCTGTGCTCAACATGTCAGTGACATGTCAGTTAAAAATCACAAGATGAAAAATCAATAGGGCATACATTTTGAGAAGTTATGTCATACAACTTTTCTGCACTGCCTTCTAAAATTGCATTTTAAATTTGGACCCTCAGCTCCCTGCTCTGTATGTTTCATTTATATTTTATTTATGTTTTAACATATATTTTTGCTGCAGATAAAATATTTCTTCAATATTAAAGGAATAATTTTTCATTTTCATTTCATTCTCCAACATACATCATGCCTACTCTAATACAATTCCACTCAGGTCATATCCTCTAGAGCATACCTGTTCAATCCTGGCAGTAGTCCCGTTTAATGACTTTAATGAAATTACAGATAGAAAAATCTGCCCTGTCCCATGGTGACTCACCAAGAAAATAGACTGAGATTCAAGAAATGTGTCTTCCTTTAGCCTTAAAATTTAAGTAATGACTTTGATTCACAAGACTTCCCAGTTATATTTACAATAGACTTCAACTTACAAATAAAAAAAAAAATTCAATCAATTACAACTCACTGAAACATATCCTGATCCTATACGTTTACATTTTGATCCTGCACTTATATGCATGTACTTAACTTATCTAACTGCAAGGCTTCTGTTGCTTCCATTGAAATTTGATGATACAGACAGGAGACAGCACTAGGAATGTGCTCTTTAACATTCAGGAGCAGATAACTGGGTCAGATTTGTCCCACTCAGATTTGGAGAAAAGAGTTGTCTCCAGTGGATCAGACACCTGCCAATACAGTCCCTGGTTATTTGTCTGCACCAGAAAATCTGTGACTGCACCTTAACGGTCAGAGACCACAGTGTATTTACGTGCACAGGCACAAACGATGAGAACAAGGCAAGTCTCAGATTTAATCCTGGGGGAAAAACTTCCCAAAATTCTCCACAGAATACGGAATATGGGGGCACAAAGCCAGATACACCCTGCTCCACTGAATAGTACCGATGAAATAGAATTTCAAACAAATGAAAAAAATAACCCCAAACACACAATCCCTTGAGAACTAATGATGGAAACAAATAGGCTATATGATTAGCCACAGTACACACTAAGAACTTTTTCCTTGCAACTTATTTTGGATTAAGTTTAAGCTTCAGGTGAACGGTTTATCTGCAAGTACTACACTTGCTCCTGCCTTCCTATTTTTAGATGACTCCATTTGTTTCCTCTGCGTCTCTGCTGAAAGGATATGATTGATCACAGCAATTTATAAACCTCCCTGACTTTCATGCTATTTCAGAGTGTCTCTTCTTCCTATGAGAATAGGCCTAACGGGTGAAATTCATACTAGTTATAAGCTAAACAAGTCAGTGCAATTACACCTGGGATTCATTTGGTTTAATTTCTTTAGCCTTTCAATATACTTGTATTTTATGAAAGTATGAATCATCTCCATTACCCTCGAATGCCCTTAGCCTAGGACATTAAAACAGCCTACCTATCTCAGAGCTTCGCAATTATAAACTAGTCTGATAAAACAGACGTATTTTGATCAAAATTCTAGTAAAATATACTAAGGAAATTATTTTATGGTCTCCCTGAACTTACTTTATAATTGAGGAAAATTATTGTCTTTCAAAAAAGTAAGCCCTAAAAGCAAATCCCTACCTCCAAGTGTTATAGCCTATCTGTTGTTCGAGAACAAACACCAAGCAGTCATTTCCAAGGCATGTACTGGGCTGGCCGACAGTTAATTGCCACACAATTGAATAAATGTATTTTAAATTAATTCAATTAAAATGTTCTCTAATTAAGGCAGATGGCTTTAAAAGAATCTTTTCCATTTTGGTAAATGATCCTTCAGTAAACATGCCCTGCTATCGAAACACCTGGATAAAGTGCTTCAAGTAAGGATCAAAAAAAGTTTATTTATATCGCAAATGACAATGAGGCTGTGAAAACAACATGCAGATATAGGACCATTTAAAAGATGACAGAGTAGAAGGTTAAAGTGTGCTTTATATAAACGACTTGAACGAAGTATGGCTGGACCCGTAAGCTATTTTTAGTTCTATGCCACCAGACATAGAACTTTTATTTAACTAATCTACATGGGCCACTGATGCTTAAGGAAAAGTGGAGGGATGGAAACCAAAATATAAGCAAGCCATCAAGTCTTGTTCTTATTTGTCATACAAAAAACATTACTTGGGAGGTCCAACTACTGAATCTTTTGGTTTTAGAAGTTTAACAATAAATCAGCTTTCATTTTCCTCATCTTTATTATTTTTAATTTAACATTTAGTCTGCTATATTCTGAGTGAGAGGTGGGTTTAATTTTGACATGTCAGACCAGAGTCATTCACAGAATCACAGAATCACTAGGTT
>NW_010539559.1:0-6583 GCF_000687285.1 Phaethon lepturus | reverse complement strand
GGGGCCGAGGCACGCTGCGGAGAACAGCGTCGTTTCGAAGCGCGGCAGCAGGCCGGGGGACGCGGAGCCAGGGGAGGGTGAGGCGTTACCGGACCGCGCCGCCGCCGCAGGGCAGCACCCCTTCTGCTGCGCCGGGTGCGTTACCCCCCAGTCACTGCCAGGGGCTCTTGGAAATGAGGCTACGAGGTTTGAGCAGCTTGAAGTCATCTCCTGATCTCAGGAGAAAAGAGAAAAGGTCCAATTATGCGTAGTGCAGAGATGAATCTGGTCGCTGGCTGACAAGTGGCTATGGACTACACGCAAAAATGCTCTAAAGCTGACCGCACCAAATGTTTCTTCTCCACCTAACACAGTTGTTTGGGATTCAGTTAGAAACAAAACTGCATCTTGTAGTTTTTAATAAAGCTCTTGGCAAACAGTTCAAACACTGGGGGAGAACCGGGAGAGAGAGGTTGAATTTATGGGAGCGGGAGGAGATCATTTGCTTTCTTGGGAATTGGAGAAGATTAATAGTGTGCAAAGGCTCTGGGATTCATTCCTCACATAGCAGAATGTTTAGGACACTTACCGGCTTGATGTTCTTCATCCTGCCTTCCCCAGGTGGCCTAGAGACTGTCTGGACTGCGGAGAAAAGGGAACAGGGAGCCATTCTGTATAAGCCCCTGAGGAAGGCAGCGTGGTACGCTGGGGGACGGAGGAGCACCAAATCTCACAGCGGTTTGCTTTGCGATGAAATGAAAGAGCTATTTAGTATTTCTGTAAGTGCTGCTTACGTGGGAAGGCAATGGTGACCGTGGAGCTGGTGGGAGCACAGGACAACAAAGCACGTTCGTCCTGCCAGCACGTACCCGTTCCTGGACCCCGAACTGCTGATGGCACAAAACCGTTCCATAACAAGAATCTGAACTTAGGGAAGGCCTCTCTCCTACCACCGGCATTTTGCAATCAACACGTAACAAGCTAAGGTGAATCCCAAAGCAAGGAAAAATGGAAGGAAAAAGACAGGAGCTTCCCAAGTCCCACTGAACAGCCCCAAAACCACCGCAAGCCTTGCTGCACACGGAGCGCAGTGGCGGAGGATGAAAAGCCACTGGATGCACATAGGGAACCACAGGACGTGACTTCAGGACAAGCCAGAGGCTGTGTTGGAGAGGCAGCCTCCAGGACTGTCAACTGGCTCAGGCATTGCTTCCAATCTTGCCAATCTCATCATCCTGCCGGCCCTTGGGACGACAGACAGCCCTTTTCCCCAGAGGCCCATGCTGGACGCAGCCTTTGTGGGCAAACCATGAGGCTGCGTGCGGCTGGACGTACTCAAGAGGCACAGGTCACCCGCAGATCGTGAGCAAAAGAAGCCACTGACTGTATCCTCTGCCTGAAGTAACAGTCATCTCCCCAAAACCAAAATTATGCTGGAAACTAGATGAGAGGATGGGCAGGGAAACTTGCTTTCCGTTGTTGGGTCACCGTCAGAGGAACAGCGGACAGCTCTCCTAATTTCTCCATGCTGCTGTAGCTGGGAAATTAATTGCAAGCCACCCCTGTCACTTGGCTGGGTACAAGTGCAGTACTGAGTGCTTTCAAAACTTCATAGACAGCCACGGAGCATAGTCAGCTACGGAAAATAAAACTCCCGTGCTGTTTATGGGTATCTGTTGTGCTCCAATTTGGGGGTAAAAGGCTGAAGTGGTGCTTCACTGCATTTATTGCATTTTGAGGTTACAATGACTTCTCAGAAGGCCACGATGAGTCTTACTCTTCAAATAATATTAGCAAATATAATGTTTGCTCCGTCTGAGAATGAATGACGAACTTAAGTAGAACTGCTAAACATTAAAGTTCCTGGACATCTGGAAAGGATTAGTCAGGAAGGTGCTTGGGACAAGGAGTTCAGGCAAGTTCAAGAGACACCTACTGTAGATTTGTTTCCACAGGAGGGAGGAGGAGCGAAAGGGTTGAGGGGAAAAGCAGGAAGGGAGGATTGAAATAAAACCTATGCAGGACTGGCAGATAAGGCAAGCGATGAGAACAGCCTGCATTCTGAGGAAGCGTGAAGTGCAGAACAGGCAGCCCGAGAGGGTCTGCTGGAATAGAAGGGGCTGGGTGTAGCAATGAGGGATAAACCACGGTGGCAGAGCTGGCCAAGTCACTTCTTGTGCCCACCCTTGCAAGGGCAGACAACAGACCTTGCGCTGAGCACGCCCGCACTGCGGGAAAGCACGTCCTGCTTCCCAGCCAGACGTGTCCCCACTCAACGCACATCCACAGGATTAGCAGATTTTGCTCCCCTTGGAGCTCACCAACAACTCAACAGGGCAAATGCTGTGGTCAAGTCAAGAGCGCTGGAGAAACACTAAAGCGTAGACAGCTGAGCACGAGGAACAGAACTACACAACCAGTTAATGTAGATGGGAGAACGTTTGTTTTATTTCTGAGCGGATAAGCACTCACGCAGCCTCTTGGGCCCTGCAAAAATCACAAAGGAGTTCTGCTTCAGGCCAGGATGAAAGTCTCAAAGAATAAGAATGAAAACCACAGGGGCTTGTGAAACCCCTGCTCGGTTTATTAAATGACTCACAAAGCTTTTTATCACATATTTCTGCCTCCGACTCACTTTACACTTAAATTCAGGTGCCAAATCCTTTGTCTTTTTCCTAACTATGGACCCTTGTAGTAAATTCAGTTTTGAAATCTGTTTGAAATCCATGAGCTTATGATGAAGCAAAGCTTCTGCATTTCTTTTAAAAGTCTGGAGTTACCCACAGCAGGTCCTCATTTCTGAAGCAGAACTGTGCAGACACGCCACTGCATCAGAAGTTAACTTTCACCCTACATGAAAAAACAAACTAACCAGATAGAAGTCAGATGCTCGCTATAAATGTTCGTGGGTATTCAAATTTAGCAACAGATTTTAGTTTGTGCTTTCCCTATAAGTGAGTAATAACTATTTTCAAATTAAGTTAGCAGGAGGTAAAGCTGAAAATCAAAGCATGAGCTTTGTGTTTCCTGAAAATTTTACTTTAACAAGGTAGCTCCAGCTGCTAACTTTGTTTTATTGCATTCCTGAAAGACAGATCTCCATGCAAGAATACTTCAAGAGCTCTGCTCCAAAAATAAAGGCACCCAGATTTATTTTTATGGTTAAGTATATTTTACCAGTTAGTCTCAGAGCCCTTGATACTGCCCTTACCCACTGGCCTCACTTGGGTATTGCACAGGCTGGACCCCCCTCGTCCCCGCATTTGGCTTCCCCAGGCAGCAGGAGAGGATCCCGCTGCCTGCCAGGGGGATGATGCTGCTTCTTCACTTGCCTCCCACCTGTCCTGGTCCTCAGAGAGACACTGAAATCCTTCGCTGGTGACAGAGGACATGGCTTGCCAACAGTGGGCCAAATCGTAGCTCAATATTGGAAAGCTCAGGCACAGAAACAAACCGAGAGGGAGCCAGGGACCTTCAGGATGAGGGAGACACGTGGACGAAGAGCAGCACCTTGGAGCTGTCAGCGCGCAGGTATCTAACTCAGCTGGGCGGGCTCCCCGGCGTCGGAAGAGGACAAGCGGCCTTCCCACTTGAATGCCCTCAAGTTAAACAGTTAAAGACTGAGTGCCCAGCCTGGCTGTCTTCATGGTGGGAACCTTCAAACCCACAGAGATTCCCTGCCAAATGCCAGCTGAAGAGAGTCACACACACAAGGAACCATATTCTTGTTAGCAACTGGGGACCTTGGCAGCCGTCCTGAGCTGAAACATCCAGATCTGGAAATGGAACAAAGCCACAGTTGTATCGAATTAGAGTGCGCTGATATGGAGGTCCTGTCGTGCCCTTCCAGAACGCTGCAGACAAATGCATCTGATGAGGTGGCCCATCAGCCAGAAACAGTACAGAGTTAACTAGTTAACCATATCAGAAAGAGAAGAGGAGATGGATGAAAGTGTTGCTATTATCTCTGTTCTCTGCTGTAGCACAATGTTCAACCTCTGTCAGATGGATTTCAGACTAGCAGCCTCTGCAGACACCAGCACTCAGCTGTCAGACATAGCTAGGAGGACATCTGCACAAATCTACTGCGATCCATGTTATCCCACAGCACACACTCGTCCTTTCCTTAAAATCAGAAGTCAGCAATGTCCCTAGGGAAGATGCGCGAGTTGAACACTAGCAGCAGGCAATGGCTAATAACGCTTACCTCCACTGCTTCACTGGCTGGAACCTACACACAGGATGCAGATTTCTAGACTTGGGAGGAGTTTGCGGCTCTGGGAAAGGAAGCTACATGAAACTGCTCACTCTGCTGTGGACAGGAAAATAAATGCCTTATACTGAAATGATGCTGTGATGCAACCCACGGCATCAGCAGCACTGGCAAAATGAGTCAGTGACAGGTCATGGTGAGACAAGAGCCACTCAAGAATGGGAAGTGCTTTGCATGCAGAAGTGTCTGCATCGAGACTGCTGTACAGCTATTTGCTAAACAAACTGCATTCTTGGCTGAACTGTCAAACCAGTACCTTCACTGCATTATCTGCTTTATCTTAAGCTGAAGCAGCAGGAGCAGGACTCCATTCCTCACTTCCCTGGGAAGGAGATGGCCAAGTGAAAAGCTCAGGACAGCCATACTGTGACTCACAGCACACAGACTGCACGCTTGGATGCACGGAGCAGAGGCCACCTGTACGGCTACGAGAGCCCCTTGGATCAGCACCAGCGAGCACATCAGGGCCCTGAGGGGACACAGACCATGCAGGCACAAAAAGGAACTACCTTCAGCAGCTGAGGAGGAATGCCAGGCCAGCCAAGTCCCCCGCCAGCCTCCGGACACCCTGCCCCATATGTGCTGGGAGCAGAACCCACCTCACTTCCCTAGGCTTAAGACCCTTCCCTTGGCAAACGCTGATTTCATCAGCCGCAACACCTGGAAGCTGTACCAACGCCAAGAGGGTAACGTTATTTTTCTTTGCAATTAAAACTGCATATAAAGCGCCACCCCATGAAGACCTGCCAGCTGATCAGCCAGCAGTCTCCCAGGGCCCCCAATGGCTGCTCTCTGCACGTCGAGCAGTGCCCTCAGGTGGTCAGATGGACTCCCGGGTTTGAGACCTGCTTTGCCATAAAAACAGAGAGCACAAGTGCATCTACACTCTGTCCAAGTACAATTCTTTATTAGGCCTTCCTTGAGAACCTACATTTGCTTACCAAATATGTTAGAGACAGACACCCCACTACCTTCCAGGAACGCTACAGAGGATCCGTGTTATGGCCAACAAAAGATGTCCGTAGAACTGTCAGCAGCTGCTGCCGTCACAGAGCGTGAAGTTTTAAGAGTGTGATTTAAACACGCCCTAGCAGAGCTATCAGAGGAGCATACTCTAACACACTTGAAAACTGCCTGTGTCAGAACTCAGGTGTCTGTGCACTTCCATAATTACATTTTCAAGCCAAATTTGCTCCTTCCTCCTCAAGGTAGGGGTGGCATGAAAGCAAATGCACTGCTCAGAGGCACAAGGCGCAAACTGTTTTTAAGCCCTGATTTGACATCTTTTATTTATTTATAAGGACTGTACCTAAACACCTTTCTTACATGGCATGGTATCAGCCTGATGCTGATGGACCTTATGTTATGCTCACTTATTTGCAGCAAACCTCAAGCTAGTAATTCTCAACACTTTTTTCAGTATACAAAATACCCATGGCAGGCAAAAGAAGGGACAACTTCTGTAGCTGAAGATGACTCCTTTCTATCTTCACGGCTTGTTCAGCTCAGCCTCTTCGACACCAAGTCCATTTCCACTTGAAAATGAAACAGTCCAAGTATTTGCTACTGAGGCCACGTACCCAACTCATTCAGCTCCCAAAAAGCACCAGTAAAGCTTCCTCAATTCATCATCCTCTGTGGTCATCTCAGAACATACCAGCCACTCACAGAAGCTGGTCAACGTCAGTCCCTCCTGTTCTCTGTCAGGAGCCTGGTGATCAGCATAGCTCTCGCTGGTTGTCCACAAACAGAGAGACCTTAAGAAGCGTATCTGAGTTGGAAGGAAAAAAAACAAGCCCATTAGCTTTAACACATTTTATCTGTACTCTGTACCCACAAAATTTTAACTTGTTTCTAAAAGCAATAAAGAAAAGTGTCAGTAACACTAACTTAGTAGACCAAGCGAAATGGATCACTAAGCCCCTTGTTGCACTACAAGGAAGGGCTGTTCCTTCCAGCTGTGACCAGGGTGTGACGGGGAGCATTTACGACTGAAGAAACTTACAACAAGATCTCAGAGCAGGTCCCAAAGATCAACTGCAAACCGAGCAAGGTCACCCACTGCTACTGGGACCAACGCAGCAAACAACGCCAGGCCTCTCTGTTGTCTCCATGGCTGAGACATCAGCATGGAGCTCAATGAAAGGCCCTTCGAGTCTGCTGTAAGCAGAACTACCTTGAACAATGTCTTCCTTGTAGCGCTCCAAAATCCTCTCCCAAGACTGTGGGAGGGCTTCCATGTCTGCCAGTCTGTCACAGCTGATGCGGAGGAGAAGAAGCTTGCTCTCCAGGTACCTTCGTGCCCGATAAGGACAACAAAGAGAAAGAGGC
>NW_010539558.1:0-3348 GCF_000687285.1 Phaethon lepturus | reverse complement strand
CGGGACGGACGGCGTTGCATAGGTTCCGTTTCCTGTGAGTGGGGCAACAGCAGTTTGTAAACTCTCTCGTGCTTCGTGCTGCTCTTTGCGTGCTCGGAGAGCTGCGTGAAATGACGCTTGCCAAGCGTAGGAAGTACCGAAAAAAGAGAGTCTTGCATGTTGCCTCTTTGTACTATAGAAACGGGGGGTGTGACAGAATGCCCAAACCACCTACACTCCAGGGATGCCACCCAATCGCTGCCTGTGTGCTTTGCAGAGCTCCTCCCCTCTCCTTTTGGCTAAGCGGAGCCCTTTAGCGAAACTGCCTGTTCTGGCTCATACAGACTGTAACATATAAAAGCTGTTAGCAGCTCCTGTGGCCAGAAGCTTCAAAACCAGCAGAGTTTTGTTCTTTGGGGGTTTGTAATAAGAGACACTCCTTCACAAAGGTTCATATCATCATATAGGAGAGTGCTATATGTACTGGGAGAACAATAGACTGTTCTTTATTTTTCTTGGTATTATCCAGAGGTAAGCCATTCAGCTCAATAAGTTTGCTTTGCATGCAGTTTTATCAACGCTCATCACATTTTGCTGAAGTTAAGATCTGAATGCAATTTCTAAGATGTTCTGCTTTCATACTTTGTATGTTTTCTTTTGCCTACTAGTTTATCTGTGCCACATTGTGTCAAACAGATCCATGCCTATGGGATAGGCATAGCCTAGGATCTATTTTTCATCTTCAGTGGAAAACATTCTGTGAGGTTTCTCGCAGTTTCCCCATTTAAGATTTATAGTGTGGTTTACGGACTGATCTGGTGTGAGACAACTGTCACTATTTCAGGAATACTACTAGCTCTGACATTGTAATTCATGGTACGATGATACTTCATTTTGTGTGTTGGTAGTAAGAACATATTATCACTGAGTTATTGTCACTGAATGATAATATGGTTATTGAAAATTGCTGAGTAACATGTTCTGACTGGATTGTTTTTATGATTGAGCTGACAGACAGAATCATTTTTCCGATCACAGCCTGCCAGTTCACTTTGTCTTGCTACCCAGATGTAGAGAATCACATCTTTGACATCTTCTTTTCTACAGATCTGTTTTCTACTGCCCTGACTTAAAGCAGAGTACCTCTGTGGCCTATCTTTCTCCTTTGGCCCCAAAATGACAGTAATCGCTGCAATCAGTTGTGCTTTCTTACTTTCCATTCTCTGTGAAACAAGTGCATTAGTGTTACCCAACTCCACTGACCTACTCCTGTCAGACGATAATTTCACTGACATTGAGACGGCTTTGGCAGCTCATTTGGACTCTGCAAAAATTCCCAAAGCCAGACGGAAGCGCTACATTTCACAGAATGACATGATTGCCATTCTTGATTATCATAATCAAGTCAGAGGCAAAGTCTTCCCACCTGCTTCCAACATGGAATATATGGTAAGTGAACTTTGTTTATTTCAGAGTAAAACAAACTGTAAGTCAGTAATTTCATTTTCTTAAATAAATTGTGAGGGTTTATTTAAGTAGACAAATTATTTTTAACTATTATTGCTTACTAAAGTATTCTTTCCTTACACTTTTTAAGTTGCACTAACTTAAGCAAGCAAAAGCTAAATACTGAATTCTGAACCTCTTACTTGCCCAGTTGAATTTCCATTTCCATGAGTAGTCCCAGTGAAGCTTCTGGGATCCAAGTAAATGAAGTTGTGAGTTAACTGCTTCTTGGCCTGAAGAATAGTATGTGATCACAACATGTGACTGCATGTGTTTAAAGTGCTAATCATTAGTAGCCCCATTGCTTTTGTGGAGTACACTGAAAGTCATTGTCCTGATGTATGCAAAAAGGTAGCCAGATTACCATTTCTAATTTCTTTCACACATAGTACTTTTGAAGACAATATGGTAAAACTGTGTTTGCAAAGTAAGTCATCTGATGTACTGTTTGGCTCATGCTCATGTGTTTTACTTACTGCCTATTGCTTGTGTGGACCCATTACTTTTATTTTTCCATCAAATACAATGTTACTTTTAAATGTTTCTCTAGAGTGTAGGATTTCAGTGTGGTCAAAATGTTATGTTTGTGGCAGGCTCCTTTTCCCCGTATTGGCAAATACTCATTATGTGAATTATCTGTTCCTACAGGTATGATAGAAGTTATTCATTTACTGTGATTTCATACTTGGCACTACTAGCTAAAGCAGCGTGTTTGCTATTTTGTGTTCCAACTTTGAATGCATGCATACTGTAGAGTTCTAATGTTAAACATAGGTTGGGAAAACACACATTTTTTTACTTTCAAAGTAAGGTATTCATATTGTTTTGAAAGCACAGACAAGTTGTGTCAGCACCATAATATCTGCTTAAAGTCACAGAGTTTCTCATATGACAACAGACAGTTAACAGGTTTGAGAAACAGGACACCATCAGCTTGACATAAAAAGGGGATAACAGTAATAACAACTCCTCCTTTTTAGCAGTTAATGACTAACAATTTGGATATCTTTCTGTCACAGATGTTACCTAAATCTGGATTTGATCATGTAATCTATTTAGCACATCCCAGCAGCATCTCAAAATGCTGAGTGCACTCAAAACATTGCAGGATGAAGGCCTGTTGCCATACCATAGGCTGAGTTTGAAGTTTGGTTAAGTGGAAAGGTCAGACACAGAAAAAACAGAGAGGTCAGAAGTCAAGCTCAGTCATCATTTTCATTGCTGTGCTCTCCACTGATGTTTCCTTTGATTCTGCATAAATAAACTTTGTTGTAATGTCTGAGGGAATGGCAGCCTACCATGCCCTTCCTTGGCTTGTGTGTTTTAGAAATGTGCTCCTGCAGTTTGCTTAAGTGAAGCCAGCACCCTGTTATATTCCTGAGAGCTTTGCAAGTGCACTGTTCTTAACCTGTTCGGTAAAAAAAACTTCAAAACTGGAGAAAGCAAGCTTCCTTGATTAAAAGTCTTTTAATCCACTCATATGCATAAATTGCCAAGTCTTTTACCTGTATTGGTTGTGTATTCTGATGCAGCTTTGCTCTGCAATGGTACTGTGCAAAGTTTGATACAAAATCAAGATTTAAGCCATGCTCTTTACAGCTTACATGCTATTCTTTCCTTGCCCTTCTTACTATTGCTTTTACCAGTACCAACCAGCCATAGGATGTACCTGTGTCCCCGTCAGCATCAGCCCCATTAGTAGTCTCAAGGGCAAAGTTTGAGGCTTTCTTTCACAATCTTTCTCTTGGGACCTAAGCACCCTTGGGACATTAGCACCCTATGCGTCAGACTTTAAAGTAGTCCTCATTTTGGTTCTGGTTATGCTACTAGCATACAAGCGGTGTTCCCCAGGGCTCGGTTCTG
>NW_010539557.1:0-5414 GCF_000687285.1 Phaethon lepturus | reverse complement strand
ATGCTGTGGGAGACGCTGTCAAAGGCTTTTTCAAAATTCTTGAAATGGGTGCAAGTAAATTTTTGTAGCTACTTCAGATAACTTGGTTTCTGGATAAACTACAAAGACACTGACAATGAATAACTTTGGCTTATTGATGCCAGTAACTGCAGACTGCTGAGCTTTAATACTTTGCAGATTTTATACATAGAAAGAGAAAAATCTGACAGTACAGTAGACAGTACTTCTAACTGTGATCAAGTACCACAGTGGTTGTAAATATGGAATAGTTATCCAGTGCTGAAGAGTATCTTACCAGATTCTTTTCTTGTTTCTTTATGAAGGAGGGAAAAATAATCAGTTGGAATGCTGATAAAAAACAGATTGAGCTTGAGATCCTTTCATCGCCAGCAGGACAAGGTACATACCCTGGGACACTAAATGCTTGTTATGCGCATCACTTGGAAAACAGCTAGTCCAAGGCACACTTCATGTTTCAGGAGTATTTCCAATTTGCTTGGGTTCCTTTTCAACACACCCCTTCTTCCCTCACTCCCTCCCCAAAAAGTCTCATTTAAATGGAGAAGTTGGAACACTTGCTATTTGTATTGAGGATGCTCATAGGTATTTACAAAATGAAATTTGTCCGGTCAGTATGAGTGGTCAGTAACTCATCGCTACTGTGGTTTCATTTCCTGAAAAAAATTTGAATCATGATACCAAATTACAGAGAAGATTTTAGATCATAATGCCATTCTTTGCGACGTCAGTGATGCTGTTGTCATCAGTGGACGAAGAACTGAGTCCCTGCAATGGCGAAGTGCACTTCAGAGACCTGAAACTATGAATGTTTCTGAAACTGAATGTGTATACTGCAGTTGCCATTTAATCCAGAATTAATGAATGATCATCACATGAGCATTTTTCTTAAATCTAGGCAGCACATTGTTGATTAACTTTTTAATGCCTGTAGTCATATTAGATAATTGCCTTAATTTTGGTGTGTAGTATTCAGTTCTACCTCAGATTTTTTTGTTACAATTATGAGCCCAAACACCCAACTCAAACAAAAAGTGTAAAAGAAAAAAAACCCAAACAAAACCAAAACAACCTACAACTGGTTTTGATTAGCTTTCTAAATACGGTAGACATTTAAACTGTTTTGTTTATAGTTAATGGAGTTGTTTGTTTGTTTTGTAAGTTGCTAAAGAGCCAGGGAAATTCGATCTGGTTTACCAGTCTGCAGATGGAGCAGAACTGATAGAGTACGCTGTTCCTCAGGATACAAAGGTATGTGGGTGTCCTGTTCTGAAGCCTGTTACAGCTTTTGCACAACTGATACATGCCCTGCTTTATGACTCTGTTCATCTCAGTGAGACTCCCTTTATAATAATGCATCTGATTAAAATAAATGGAAGCAAAAATAATAGTTGCTTCTAGCAAGAATTTGCATGATTACAAGAATCACCTCTTGCATGTTATTCAGTTAACCAGGTTCAAAAACAGTCATCAAACCGTGTAACTTTTTGTTTTGGGTAATAAACAATATGATGTCTAGATAGAGTATCTGTTCTTGCACGGTTATCCATTTCATGCACTGTCTTTCTTACCTGCATCTTTCCTTACCCAGGACGTTGAGGCAGGTTGAGGTTCATCAAGATTGATGAATCACAGGCAGGATCTGTGGCCTTTGTTCAGTAGTGCTGCTGTTCAAGCCTAGACAAAGCATAATGTAGGAGAAATTGCCTCTGCCCGTATAGCTTGTACATGCTAAGGACTCTTTCTGGGGTTTTTTTTCAGATAACTGAAAGTTGGGATGCACTGATAGAGCCAAGACTGATTGTTGAGCCTCCAGTTAATGGATCCATCATTGAAAATGGAGCAGTCTGAGCTGTGAACCAATGTAAATAACTGTACAGACTTGTTTTGTGACATGCTGCCTTCTAGTTCCGAGGGCAGCAGGTCACTGGTGGGTATTTTTAATAAATGGTTTTTAAAAGAAACTATGCCAAAATAAAAAGAAACACTTTTTTCTTAGGATACATTTTTATGTAATACAGGAATACTTTGTTTATAATAGGAAGTCTTTAATTTGGCTCTGTTGAGGTTTTGTTCTTAATAGAAGCTTAATAACAATTTTTTGTATCCTACTGCTGTGAGCTGGAATGGTTTGATCAAAAAGATAAAATACAACTTTGTATCGTCAGTAACTCTGTTTAACTATCTGGGTTTGGCTAGAGCTGTATAACTGCCATACAGACATAGCTTGCTGTAAGGATAATTAGAAACAACATTTAAAAATTAAATATAAATATTCTTGATGTGCACATCTCTTCCTCTACAGCTGCAGAGCATGATACAAATGCCGTGACCTTGCAGTTATTTACAGGGTTCACCTGAACATGTCAAGAAAAGCTTGTGGACTTCAAGCTTCTGTAATTTTGAGAGGCAGATAAACAGTATTGGTAGCTCCGCGTTCCCTAGAGCCAGTGGAATATAACATGAATCCCTGGCAAAATTGTGTCCCAGTGTGTTAATCTGTGTAGGCTCTGTGAAAACCTTCTTGTTTGTTTGTTTGTTTGTTTTAAAGCAAACCCTTTTGCCCTTTTAAGTGCTGAAGTTTCTGTGCTGCCTTTCTTCTTTCCTTCCTAATAGCCAGGTGGTGGCAATGCACTTCACTGACACCTCTGCTAATTATTAGCATTGAGGTAGCACCTCATACCCCTGTAGTACTTGCATCTTGCCAAGTCTTACAATTTAAGATAATCCCTGTCCCTGGGTAGTTGACTCTTAAAACAGAAGACATGGAAAAAACCCACCCTAGATAAAAAACAAACGCCTGAAAAATGATACATCATGGTTTAGCAAATGTGTACTCTGACTAGTGCACGATAACATTAATGTATTGCACACCTTTGCATTATCCCTATTAAAATGTTTGTGAAGGAATCATTTTTATATGAGTAAAACTTGTCTATTGCAGTCTTTTTAGTTGCCGTTACTTTATGTTAAAATTTGTTTTTTTAGAGAAATGGACAGTTGGATTCATGCATGGATATTCTTGCAAATGGGACAAAAAGAATATTCCAGACACTCTAGCCCAGTCATGCTGAGACAGTTGGGATAAATGGAAAGATTTTCTTCTGAAGGGAATCATTAATTTTGAATTCTTACAAAATTGCAAAAACTAAACGCAAGTATTTCACAGCATTTTAGAGCAGGATTCACCCTTGTTCCATAGCCTACAGTACATTTTGGCTACAAATTGAATGGGTACAGAGTCCCTCTGGCTGTGATGAATAGGTGATGTGAAAACAAATATACCCCAGAGAGGATGTTTTGAAGATAAAATCTTGAGTTCTAGTTATCCATTGTTACCAAGTCCAGATGAAACTAATGTTTCAGTGCACCATTGAAATCAAGTAAATGCAGTCTGAGGGAGCCAGATGACTGCCTTCCCCATCACACCCATGCACCTTCCTCTGACGAAGCCACGCACAAGGTTCCTCAAACCTGGGGAGCTGGGGCAGGGCTGGGCGCTGAATGGGCAAGCAATGTGGAATGGGACAGGATGTGCACGTGAATCCCAGAGGGAGCTGGTGATGCTCTGAACAAACCCTTGCTGCTTGCTTTCTGTCTCTGGAGTTTGAGGGTCTCTTGTGAGCCCCTTTGCTGGGGCAGCCCCAGCTGTCAGTCACGGGGGCTCCTTGTCACCTACCTCTATGCAATTCAGCATTACAGGTTTGTTTAAAAATTCTGTTGCCATTTTTTAACAAATTCTAGTCTTGTGAGTCAAAATATGAGGGTGTGTTTGAGCTAGCAAGCTACTGTCACGTGTGCACAACATGTGATAGGCCTACAGACGATGAGCACCTGCAGCTAGAAGCTGTCAGCCAGAACCTGCTGAACAGATCTTAAAGACCTGAAAGTTGCTGCTGTGACTACGGACCGTGCAATAATACAGAGTGAGTCAGTGTCAGCCCTTCAGGAATTTGGGTTTATTTATAATTTTGATGGGAAAATTGTACCTACTTAAACCACTTCTTTGCATATTAAGTCCAAAAAAGTCAAAACAGTATCAGAACACCCATCTCTCTGTTTGCTCAGCCACACGTACAGAGGAACAATTTATTCTGCTATTCTTCCAACTTCCTGCCCCGAGCCTGAGTGGCACTTTCACTCAGCAATACCTGGGCAAAGGGTTAGATTTAGTTCAGAACAACATGAAGAAGTTCTCAAGAAATTGCAACGAAGCAAAGAGTAGTAACCGGTAGATATTTAAATGGTAAAATTCTTCAGTAATTTTTCATGTTAAACATTGTTGGTTTTTAGACAAGCAGGAGTGGTTGGGCTTACTCAGAAGAGAAGTTCAAGCCCTCTGACAATGGAGAACTTAAATTGCTCATCTGAGCTGTAAACATCCCATGTTCTGCTCCAGAAGCAAAAGCTGCAGTCGTCAGGGTGTATATTCACCCTTTATGTTTGCATACCTTTGCATCAGTAGATACCAGATGAGTGCTGCAGAAAAGACAGTGAAGGTGCCAAGTCTTTGAAAGATGATGGTGGCTTAGTCCAGATGAGGCCAGGAAGAAGCGCTTCATTCACCTATAGAAAAACAAGAAATGTAAACATTAACAGCTGCTCTTTGGCCCCATGTCTGGTAACACACAACACAGCTCTGTAAGAACTTTCCTTTGCAGTTGCCATCAACCACCACCTCTCGGGTACCCTCAGGTGTCCGCATCCCCTCCAACAGCGGTTTTGAAATCCTGATCCCAGCAATGCTGCAAATAAGTGGAGCCATGCTCATCTCCTGGAAACCCTTCCACTTTCCAGCAGAACACATGCTCGATCCCTGAACTTGCGCTCCTCGGTCAAAGCCACGGCAGCTCCAAACGCTGCTGTTGTCCTTTCTGCAGCGTTACTAAGCTGTGAATCATAGCCTGTGTTCATAGCCTCTCCATAGTTCATCTTGAAGGAGTATTACGAGACTGGAGCAGATTATTGATGTAGGTAGAAGTCAACATTGTATGTGTCATGGAGGTTTAATGGCCACTCAGATGCACTTCAATCTTCCAAAGTAACTGCCTAGGAATTTCTTTCAAAGCACGAATTATAACAGACAAACTGCCATTGCCTCTTTTGAGTACTTTACACGATTCCTGAACATTTTTTGAAGTCGCTGGGGACGAATTCCAACACAGAAACCCCGCAATTCCCTGCTAATACTTTTTTAATGACATTAAAAGGAACATCGGTGGACACGGCGGGCAGCTGCCAGACTCTGCTGGAGTGACCGGAGTTTTCTGTTGGTCCCGTTTTGGGACGGGGCAGGCGGGAGGCAGCGCTCCCCGACGGGTGTGCACTCGCACCTGGAAGTACTCGCTTTGGTTTAGAAACCAAAGCCGAGACCTCCCCCGGGCACGGCGGCCGCG
>NW_010539556.1:0-7822 GCF_000687285.1 Phaethon lepturus | reverse complement strand
TTCTGTTCATAATAATATATTAATAATTAATAATAAAATATAATAATATTTATCTAACCTGAAGATTTCCACAGTTAATCCTTGGAAGCAGACTTGTGGGGTCACATTGTCCAAATATTTCACAACATTTAAAGTGTTTCTCCCATGAACATCCCTGCAGTTTAAAGAACTGTAGCAGGTGAAGGGCTAATGCACTCCTTTTTCTTCTGAACTTCTTCAGTCTTCCAAAACTTTCAAGCTTTATGTAGCTTTTTTTGTGGAAACATGCAAGTGCTAAATGGCAACATTTATGCCTCTGCATTCTATACTGAGCCTTGGTGTGGGAGTGTTTTGCTCAAGGTTCTTTGGAGTCAAAGATTCTCCAGCACTACAGTCTCCCCAAAATAAAAATTTGGTCCTTTCAGAATAAGCCATAACTATGTTACTCAATATGGGCGTAAGAATTTAAAACACATGAATATTTTTCTACTGATGGCTACTTTGTGTTAAGAAGTTGGGATAGCGTAAGAAGACTTCAGACCCTAGATTTTCTCACAGAAATATTCTGAAATTTTTTTTTTTGAAAGCAATTTTATTTTGCAAAGGAATAACAATTTTACTCACATGTGTATCAGGTGACTTATCTTCTTGATTAAGTGTCTCACATTGGTAATTACAAGAGTCACTCTAGAACTGCATGGTGAAGTTACTATTCAAATTACATAAAAATGGAATTATTCCCCATATTGTTTTGGAGTACAACAGAATGAATAATTATGAATAATTCTAAGCAAGTATAACTGTTGTTTCATGTTCATCTCATGATTCCTCTGATTACTTTAAGTATTCTTATGAAGAAAAAAATCAAGCAGCACATAGCTATATAAAATGAGTCACTTTGGGATTAACATGTAAAATCTGAATTATGGATTTGCCTACCTATTATTTCCACATCTGGTCTGATGGCCAATGAATGATATTTATTAAGTATTTTTTAAACAGACAATGTAGAACCTTTGAGACAGATGCTGAGCACATGTAATTAAGGATAACTCCACTGATTTACTCCCCAATGAGTCACACTTGCTTAGACAAAACCTGAACCTGATCAACCTAATTTAAGATTTCATACTTTGAGGTTCAGTGTGTCATCTTCGGTTTTCATGCACTAGCCTGTACAAATTCAAAACTCACATTAGCTGCTCTCAAAATATTTTTGAACACTTTATCAGTCTCATTGTTTAAATACAATCAAAATAATTTTAAATAGGATGGCAATAAGACAAGCAGAAGAGAGTTCCCTAAACCATGGTTAATTTTAAGAGGAAATTTTGAAAGTTATTTAAGGTAAGTTTGAAGTTCAAAAATGTTTTATTCTTCTCCTATGCATTTTAATCTAAATGTAGTGGTTTAACATTGTTGCTATATGTACCACCCTGACTTCTGTTTCTTGCAGACGGCTGCCCTCATTACATATTTCTTATAAAAAAATCACACTCAGTGATGGCTCTAGTTAAAGTGGCATAGTTAAATAGTTGATTATGTATTTATTAAGTTGTGAAATAACTCTTTGATGTGCAGAAAGTGTAATGTGAATAATAAATATCCAGCAAACTAATTTAAAGAGAATATGAAAGCAGAAGTATTATTTAGTTTATGAGTTACAATCAGTTTAAACTGGGCATTTTTAAAAGGGAGAAGTAAGGTGTCTGAAATTGTCCATACAAAAAAAAACACTAAATCTTTTTTGTACAACAGATTTGGACCAGAAATTAAATTATTAATATTAACAACTAATTAATAATCAATTATTGATTATTCATATTATTAACAAACATCTGTTTACTTTTGTTTTAGGAATCTTCTGGGAATGGAAGCAGACATAACAACCATCACCTGTGTCTCAGCTAGGATGTAGATGAAACCAGCTAGGCAGCAAGGACCCTCCTTGGACATCAGTAACCTCCCAGCTAGGAAGCCATAAAATCTTTACCCCAAAGATGTGTTAGCTGAAACGACTAGTTTGAGTCCCTGTACTCAACCTGATTGTTCATCAGTTCTAGAAGATGTTTTGGGTTTTTTTTCTCCTTCCAATGTGATTGGAGTGCACCTTTTTCAACTTCAGTGAGACACCTGAGGACTTAGCAAAGAACTCCTGTTTCAACAGGTACAAGATTTTTTCCTTATCAGAGAAAATAACTTTTTCAGTCACCATAGCTGCAGTCTAAAGGATTTATTTGTTCACGTATTTATTTTTGAGCTACTGGAAAAGAAGGTAGGGTTTGCAGTAGACAGAGTTCCCTTAATGCCTTTCTACCATAAGCCTTTCTACCATTCTGGTCACTCTGGCTTTGGACTTGGCACTGCTAGTTCCTTAGTGTTACTACCCAGGCTTTGTGCCAGCCCACCCTCATACTGTGCAGCTGCAATAAATAACCCTTCCATGGAAAGGTGCCAGCTCATGGACCACACGCATGTTTGTAGACATTTGCAACCACACGGCAAGAGGAGACTGTCATGAAAGCAAAACCAGTTCAGACTGTCACAGTTCCACAAACAGGGTGGAATTAGCCCCTTTCAATACTTAACTGTCACATGTTAAATTAGAGATGCTCCCACCAGATAAGAGGAGAAGCAGAGTTTTAAATCTCATGCCTACAGCCTTATACAAATGCTCCCCTTGGAGTAACACAGCCAGATCTTTTAATTTGGATAAACACATTGAACCAGGGAGTAGGACTAGTAATTAAATATAGGTTTTAGCCATAGAATTTAAATACAGGTTTTTAATATCCTAAGTGCTAAGATTCTTTTAATTGGAAACCTTAGTTCAGACACACTTGGGCTTTTATACTTTTCCTTAAGCATGGGAAGTGCTGTATCTGCTGGCCTCTAGAGTAAAGTACAAACCAACTTTCTCATGTTTTTGTGTGTATATAGGCTAATGCAGAGGGAAAAAAAACCACCTTTCCTTCTAATAATAAATAGCATTGCTATTAAATATGAGCACCATGCCTGAACAAGAATGCATTAAAAGTAGGCTTATATTGCTTTGATTATAAAATAAGTAGTAAACTGAAAGAACAGTATCTTCAATAGCTGTGTTCTGCCTCACAATATAAACTACCAAATAAGTATACGGTGTAAGTATATTGCATTTCACTCAATACAGGAGCTTTTGTTGTCTGCACTCTAGCAAGTAAGACACTCATAGTGGTGGGAGTAATGGGACTAAAAACCAATCCCCATGAGAACAGAAAAGGAAAAGATCACTCCAAGGTTGGAAAGATCAATGTTCATTACAGGCAGCAACACTGTATAATCCTTTCTCACAAAACTGATCTAGACCTACATGAGAAATAGCCATATTTCTTGGCTCGGTCATGTCTTATCCTTATCAGACAACCATACAAGTCCGAATTAAAGTTTTCCATTCCTTTTAAGTGAACGTTCCTTTAATTTCCATCTTATATTGCTTTCTTACATCATATCTTCTTGTCTAAAACGTTCTTCCAGCCAAAACTTTTCTTCAATGTGCATACTGACAGGTCTCACTTATGGTCATAGCCAGGGACAGCTTGTTATTAGACATATTTAACTTATATTTTAGAATCTAAAAAACTACACTTGAAAGCCAAAAAGGCTTTGATATGCTATTATTGTCGTCATTTGAGTGTCTGTTACGTTACCATGCCTACCAGTGTCTCTACACAGAGGAAAAAAAACCACATAGTTTGTTATTCCACTCTATTTGTTGTCTCTTCCAATGATACACAAACATTCACACATTTCACTATATTTTATGGAGAAGTGAGTCTCAGATTAAAAGATTTATCTGATAAGTGGGGTGACTCAAAAGGTCCCCTAAGCTCACTGTTGTTTTGCTATGGTTTTCACTTTTTGGTACTCCTTCACATAACATTTCACAAGCAAGACCAAAGCTCTCCCAGTTTTGAGGCACTCTCACCTGCAGCTATTCTTGTCATCCAGAGATGTCAGGGCAGAGGGAACTTGCTGGTTTTAAAACTGCCCTGTGGCTGGAGCATCTGGAAAGGGAACTATCTTCTGCTTTGCAGTGGGAATTAATTGTAATCAGACAAATGCAAAACAATTTAATTTGGAAGATGTGGATTGTTACAGTGCAGCACAGTAGGGAAATGGGAAAGGGTGGTGTGCACTGCCAACCTACTTAAATTCACAACAATTAACATGTTTCTATGTGTGGTTTAGTACAATATTATCGTACACTAAGTTCTAAGCAGCTCCTAACAGTACTCTAATAAACATACCCTAGCTAACACTTTTTCATAATGTTTCTAATATAACTAATCTTCAGACAGAGCTCAATAAATTAATTCTTTTCAACTGTTGAATCTTACACTTTTTCTGGTCCATCTACAAAAGCAAAACTGCATGAACTTTCTTGGTAAAGCTTGAAAAGTAAAAACTTCCATAAATTACATGCATTTATAAGTTGCAGAAATGAGCTGGTTGCAGCCAAGCAACTTCTTCATAAGAAATACTGTGGATGATGTCTGTATTCTGACATGATAATGCATAAACTGCATATTCTGTTAGCATAACTACAGTGACAAAAATTATATCCCCAAATCAACAAAGTACGAAAATCCTTGGAACCTGAAAAAACACATGCACAGCTCTGAAAAAGATTAGCACAGTTTCTTCAAATTATTTCTGCTTCTACTGTGCACAGTCCCAAGCATTCATGCACTAAGATAAACATATTGGAGGGAAGTCAGGATCATCTGCAAATGATGCAGATGTATTCATAACTGCTAGTAGGTTCTACCTTGACACTGGCTGATGTTATGATCTTTGAAATGCATTACAGCAGCCTGCAAAAGTATATCTCTGGTAACTCAAACCCTAAGATCTTACCAAATATATGCGATACAAAAAGTAATAAAACACCTCCTGTAAACAAATGCTATGGTTCTTTCCTCAAATGACGATAGCTCATGCTTAGTTCAAGTGTACCCTGGCCTTAAGGAATTCAGAGACTCAGAGCTTTCTCTCAGAGTATTTGCTTATTCTCAACTCAGAACTAGCCTAAATCACATAATATTTATGTTCAAACTCTGGTACCAATGTACTCAGAGACATATTGTATTTCTGACCTGGGACACCATTTGTTAAAAGGAAAGATCTCCTTTCCAAATGCAATTCCATTTTTCCAGATTTTAAAAGGTAAGTCATATGAGGGTCTATAGAATAAATTTTCTTCCTTTGGATTACATATGATGTAAATTCTGTTTAAATTTTAGGGTTTCTTAAGAAGAAGGAAACACCTATATTCTTTATGGATGACATAGAAGAAAAGTGTTAAAGTTGCCACAAAGATGGTAAAATATGTTAATGTTCTTAAAAGCTTATGAGTCTAACCCAGAAAAAAATTAAAAAGATGAAAATTATAGAAAACAAATAAGAAAAAAAAGCACTGCATAAGAAACATGTTTTCTTCATGGCTTGTTGTATACTTTTGCAGATTTGTACACATAAGACATTTTTTTAACAACCTCACTTTCATTCTACTGACCAGCAGGCCAAGCTCCCTCTGGCTACTGAAATTATGAGGTTAAAAAATACCACATCTCTTACTGCAAAGGGATGATTACTTTTTTTTATAAAAATGGAGACTCCTAACAGGCATTAGGGTTTCATTGGGCTGTTACTATACAGAAAAAGATTACACACTGCCTCTATTCTTTCCATACATCTAGATGGACATGTCAAGCCAAAGTATAGAAGACAAGTTAACAAAAATCACATGAATCATTCATGAATGATGAAACTCATTCATGGCCAACAGCTCTGCTAGTCACAGCTAGTTAATATCTTAGATAATAATACGGAACACCATGTTTTTAAGTGGCAAATTTATGCTGACACTGGTGACATTTCTGAGCTACTAGTGGCCTTCTAATTTCTGTCAAAACTTATGATTTCTCACAAAAAGTTTTTGCAATGTCCTCTAGAAGGCAAACACTTTGTGACAAGCAGATCTGTAAATATATGGTAGTAATATGATGTACCGGAATTTATTACATTCAGTTTATCAAAGCTATCTCTGTGGAGGAAGAAAATCCATCTAGGGAAAAAAAAGAAATCTTCTAAGCAACTTAGCTGCAGTAATTTATGGTGTCATTATTCACATTTTCCATTTGTGCCTGCACTAGAAGAAGAGATACTCCCCTGTTCACAGAATGTTTGAGGTTAGATGTTACATCTAGAGATTGTCTTGTCCAACTCCCCTGCTCAAGCAGCACTATGTTCAGATGGCTTTTGGATATCTCCAAGGAGGAAGACTCCACAAGCTCTCTGAGAAACCTGTTCCAGTGGGGTGAGATTCTGAGAACAGATTAAACCTTTATTTTGTCCTCAGATGTTTCTTGCACATATTCTTTATTTTGAAAAAATAGTTCAGAAAGATCACTTGATAATTTTTGATTTATAAACAAATTCTGAGAAGAAAATTAAACAAAAGAGAAAGCTTTTATGCAAGAAGAATTGCATTGATACAGATTCCATTAAAATACCGTAGTCTTACCCATATTAACTGACACACTGATTATAAATCTTCAGCTGTTTGGGGATTTTTTTCTGACACAGCAAACAAAATAATTTTCAAAATATTTCTTCCTCTTATTTTAAATATCTCTATCTTTTTGAACTTTTTCTGTACCACTTATTGTTACAGATTAAAAGGTACAAGCAACTTGCAGTATGCCTGTGCAGCATGTGTTCAGGAAGCACCAAACTGAGAACTGACACTTATTCATGGTGTAAACTGCATTTGTACTTTGAGCAGAAAATAAAATGGTACAAGTTGAAATGAAAGTGGATACACATATTGAAAATCTTCAAATTTAGAAATGCATAATAAAGGAGAACTCTAAAATCATTTAGAAAGGTGTTAATAGGTTGCCTAAGGCCTACAGAGGAAGGATCATATATATGTATATATATACTATCCCACTGTCTCATATCTACTCGGAAGAAATCATTAACTATTAACAAAATGAAGAGAGTTAACAAAGATTTATATACACATAAAATTTCTAGTACAAGGAGCAGCATATAATTTGAACATATATAAGGATTAACTATGTTAAAATACCTTTTGTTATTTCTTCATTAAAATTTCAGCTTAAAAAAATATTGTAAAATTATTTTATGATCTCCCAAAAAAAAGAGATACATAAAGAGATAAAACACTTAAGTTTTATCCATTTGGATGGTTGCAGTGAAGCCGTTGTATGACTTGGACCTTGGACTGAGTTTTGCACTGACATGATAGTTCTATGTAAATGTATTATTGTTTATGAACAAATAAGTAAAGACTCAGTGAAAACTGTGGGTGTCAACTCAAGTTTTAAGAATGATCAACAGAAGGCAAGGAGGAGGTTTTGGATTGTCCCTCCTACGAAATACACATAACATTGTTCTAAGTGACAGCACAGCTTGCTATGTTTTCTCAGGGTATGAATACAAGAACTTCCTGGATTCATTTAGAAAAATTAATCTGTTAGATTTAATTAGGGACATACATCGTATTACTTTTTGTATTTCCCACTTTTCCAGTTCATCTTTTTAACCTTTAATTAGCCTTTTACCTGCCTGTACAAAGTGGGAATATGTGCACAATCTAATAAACTCTCACTCTGTTTTATCATTCCTGTAAAACTTAACTGGTGCTTTTTCCTTACTCCTAAGGCCTTCAAAAGTAAATTGATCTAAAAAACCTGACCCTACTTTGATCTACATTTTTAAGTAGCTTCTACTGATGTTTTGACATGGGCTTAAATATTTATATAATTTAAAT
>NW_010539555.1:0-4305 GCF_000687285.1 Phaethon lepturus | reverse complement strand
TAAAATATATATATATATATAATGCTATAACAGCCAGTCGCAATGGGTAATGACAAAGCACTTGTTTGCTACAACAGACTCGGTCTTCGCAGAGGGCTTCTGTAGTCTGACGTATTCTTCAAGCCAATACAAGTAGCTGCCTTTGCATCTACTACCACCCTCCAGAATAATTCCAGAGAAACGAGTTGTGTGGGATACAACCTATAGAAGGGCAAACCTCAGCTCAACCCTCAGACACAAAGCAACAGGCCATACAAACAGCTCTTCTGCCCCGGGAATGATGCGCGGGTCTAGCCGCATGCAGTGCTGAAGCTGCTGAGAATGAACCGTTTCACCATCTTCTGCAAATCATTTGGCGAGAACTGAAAGGCTACTCTTGGAGATCTTCCGATTCAAAAAGTTACCCGACAGTTTGCAACATCCTTTCGTTACAAGAAAATTCACAAAGGAGATGAGGTCCATAAAATGAAGAGTTCTTTCTAATTTATCTGATACCAGAAATACCAGCAACAACCAGTACTGTATTTCATCGTCTCCGCTGCCACCGACGGCAGCCATCAATTCTACCTACTGTGTGTGCATGGGGGGCAAGGGAAGAGTCTGACCCCCTTAATGCGCACTTACTCTTGAGATGCAATCAAAGCAAAATCAAGTTCAGTTCCCCAACTAGGGAGACTTTTTCTGCACCTATGTCATTTACTTTACAGCCACGCCTTAAGACTTCCCCCAGCTGACACGCAGCATTGCAGCAGGCTTCAACTTAACATTAACCAACGTGCCCCTAGAGCAAGGCAAAAAAAATCCAAACCACAAAAAACCCAAAGCTGCTCATGACTGACTGAATCTGAAATTTTTACTTAAGAAAAAATTAATTGAAAACCAGAAATAATATTAGTTCAAGTTCAAACAAATATAATTTCATAATAAATGTTGGTTAGAAAAAGTCTAATTAGACTTGCAGTAAAATATAACACATGGCTACAAGCTAAAAAAAACCCCAGAATAACAATGTGTTAAATATTTATAAAATCATACTATCTTCCCTAAAGGAAGCATGTTTTTAAAAGTGACTAAAACAAATATGTCTCTATTAACCACTGTTACTGATAGTCCTGAATTCAACCAATTGCTTTAAATTAATTCCTTGCTTTATATCCCTGCCTGCAGTTTTTGCCATTACCTATGTGCCCAGCTCATCAATCACAGTATTAAAGATTGGCACCTCTCTACCTACATTCATCATTTTTCCATTTTCCTTCAGCACTTAGCTTCATTAATTTGTCGAGTCTCATTCCATTCAACTCCCACGGCTACTTTAAGCATGACAGAGCAAGGTCTTGTTTTATTATTTTTATTTTTTACATAGTTCATGTCAGGCACAACAAATGAGGCTACTCTGCAACAGCAATAGCACATTAGAAGAAAAGCTTTTATTACAGCTTAATAAAAGTTTAAGTACATGAAGTATAAACACAGCTCTACGCTGCATTTATACAGCATTTTTATTTATTTTTATATTAGCAGTGCCCAAAACAACTAGAACCCTTTTCCATATACAGAGGCAGGCACATTCCCATCCCTGTATTATATGATCTATCTATTTGTAAAGCTATATTAATGCATTTAGAGATGTTTTATTATCACAGCAATAGTATTTTTATCAAAAAGTTCCTTTGAAAGAGAGAGAATTTTGAGCCCATCAACCAGCTGATACTCCAGAATATATTGTCCTAGAGAAACCAGCACGACTGGGTTCAGCACAATTCAGTTAACTTATTAGCTAACGCCAGACGCAGTGGGAGCCTTTCTTACAGAGTCATCTGCGCAGTTTCAAAGGTCACAGCAAACCTGTTTTTTGACATGCCACGTCAGATTATCTAAGCAGAAGCTACGCCGGCATAGCCAGGGCTTTTTTGGAAGATTTGTCAAGTACCTGCTGTCCTAGATGCCCAAAAATATATTTTTAAAAAATATAAAAATAAGGTCTCCCACCTTCTTTTTTTTAATAAGTAACAAAACAATTTCATTTGGAAGGCAATGAACTATTGTCTAGAGATTTTACATTATGCAACTGGCAGTCCTACCAGCAAACTAGTAAATACCTACAACTAAGAGAAGAGAAAGAATCACAACAGGTTTCATCAAATATGACATTTGTGTGTGCAACTAAGACCACTGAGCCACTTACCACATAGGCTGCAGATATCATTAGTCAGAAGATTTTCTCTTCTCTCATTATTACTTTTTGTATTATACTGCATTTTACATAACACAAAAAAAGCCTCATCCAACAAATCACTGCAAGAAGAACAATTCTCAAATGCTTTAAAAACAAAATTCAAGCAGTATGCATGATGAAGAGATATTAACTTAAAGTCCAGCAACTGTGCACTTGTTTTTTCCTATTATATATGACACGGTTACATTACTGCACTCCATCTTCTGGCCAGTGTTTCAGATGTATCACATTCATCTGTGCTCATGATCTATGGGCGGTGACAGAGGCTAATAAAGTATAGATTTAAAATTGTATGAGTGACTTTATCCCATCATTTAGCCTACCATTTTTTCCTTTTACTAGCAGCTACTCCGTCAATATATGTACCACTTCGGTATGACTTCTGCTTTAGATGCAGTTCAACCTTCTTATTGACCCGAACATTCATACTTTCTTCTTAGTCTGCCCATGAATAGCAGGTTTCAGACCCAACACTCCACCATCAGTACAGATATGTTCTAGTATCTCCCAAAATACGTAACGTAGCGGGATTTTTTTTTAAGCAATGTCAGGATCCTGCGTAACACATTTGACGGCTTAAACTGGGAAGAGCTGAGAAAGCAGGTTACCTACTGAGCCAGCAAGGGATGCAAAGCTTTGATTTTGCAGTACAGAGAATAAGCAATCCGCTTTCTGTAAAATTATTACCCCCCAAAAGAGAGCCAAATGCATACTGCGTATTTAGTGAGACATATACTTGCGCTCTACCTACAGCCTTTAAGAGACGCAGCGCTGATTCCCCGGAAGAAGCTTCTTTGCCAAAAACACACAGTAGGTAAAAATGACATATACTTGGGTCCCTTTCGGATTAAAAAACATCCGAGCTGTGCTCAGGGTGACACTGCAACTTCCCCCCCGCAGAATACAGCGGGAACCCCCATCTGTGCCACGCTGCACCCGCCCGCCGGTCACCGCACCCTTGCACCAGCCGCAAACCCTCAACGGAGGAGACAGCCAGCTTTTCCCTGGGGTCTCCTCCAGCCTCGTGATCCCACGTGCAGGAGAGCTTTGTACGGCTAGTAGAGAAATCTGAACCAGAAGGTCAGGGAAGACTGCTTTATGCCTAACGATTTCCTTTTCTTTGAGATCCGTGCAAGTCTTTCCCTGAAAAAAGTACATGTAATTAAACACAATTAAGTAATAGTTTATTTTCGGCCTGCCTCAAAGACTATACTAAGTAACTATCTTAAAAAAAACAGGGTTACATTCCCATGTCTGTCTCATCAAAGACACTGTGAATTGGGGTAGCTACTTTTAAAATCAAAGCTTTCTCTGTTAAATAAAGAAATGTTGAATACACAGAAATTACACATGAAATATGAAACCTGAAAGTTTCTTAACTAGGATTACGTATTTAAAAACCTCCTCTCCAGAGAATAACGTATACAATTATAACTGTCTTTACATAAACTGCAGGTTAAAAAATGAACAATGACAAAAGCCATGGATGAAAAACACTTCAGGAAAGTATTAATTATTCTAGTGTTAACAAAGAAGAAACGTTTTGTGTTAAGTCTTTACCCTAAAGCTTTCTATAAACGCTCCTTGATGAAACATGTATTTGTGTTCAAATATTGCCGGTTCAGTTCTCATGCCCACAGCGTCATGAAATGAACGGTTTGGAGTAAGTAGCCGATCCAATAGAACGGTAATTTATTTTTGTAACTGCAGGTCAAAAAGGCTGTATCTGTTTAAAATGTAACTCTTCAGTTCACAGAGGGGCATACCTGGACGGAGTCACTGAATGCATGAGAATTGTGAGAGAGAAAATATGACGGAGGAATAAAGAACAGACGTCAGAGGCACTAAAATTAACGCAGGACAACCGGGGATGTTACGCCGACGGGACACGGCGAAGCGCGGTATGGGAAGAGCAGTTCCGAAGCTCTTTGCACCGCGCCGTACCGTACGCGCGGCGCATCCCGCGAACGCGCCGCGCTCCATCAGGCGCGTGTGCGAAGACCAACGCCGCGTTAGGCAGTTGGCGCTTTGGGCGCACACCTCGCCGGGGCAGAGTCCAACGCACG
>NW_010539554.1:10693-19926 GCF_000687285.1 Phaethon lepturus | reverse complement strand
GGCTGGGGCTCCTGGCACCGCCCCTCGGCGGGGCCCAGAACTCTGCTCCGCGGCCACCATCTTGCTGCAGCGCAGTGAACAGGGCCGCCAGGAGGGCCGCGCCGGGCGCTGGAAGCTGTCTGTGCCGCAGGCCCTCCTCCCCCGAAGGCCTGCGACGAGTCTCTATGGGTTTGGGTCCAGTTTTCTGTTGTTTGGATTAATAACAAGTACAAGGCTCTTCCACAAACTCCAGACTCATTAAAGGAAAATAATTTTTGGTTTTATTGTAATTTAAAAAAATATATACTGTATTCTATAATTATTCTAAATGCCTTTACAGGTGTCCTGGGAAGTTCTTTAACTTCTTTTTTCCACACAGATACATTTTTTTTTTTTAATGTAAAAGTGACTTCAGTAATCTAGTGGATGTTGGTATCTGATCTTGTAGTTGTCATGTATTGGTTAGGGTGCTCAAGAGCTAGTGTTCAGTACTATATGATATTCACCTGAAAAGATACGGACTAGCTTATTTCCAGGTATCGTCTAATATGGCTGTGTTGTGCATGCGTACTGAAAATATAAAGTTCTATCTTTATTAAATTTGATACTAGTCATGTAAGAGATGGCTACTTCTAGAAACACGTGTTCTAATCCAGTAAAATATGTGGGTTTGTAGTTACCTCTTTCTGTGAAGAAAACTGTAAACAAAACAGTGTTTGTAATCTGTCAGGTTCTACTGTTGGGCTGTGTAGATGATTTCTAGCTGTGAACAGCTCTATGTGACTTACTGTTATTTAGCAAAATCTGCACCTGAAAGACTTTAAGAACAGGACTTGTACAGCTCTTCCCTGTCTTTGTATTAATCCTTTCAGCTGTAAATATACAAATGCAGAACCTAGTGTGACTTGGGGACTGGGCAGCTGCTTAGAGTGTTTACCATTTGGAGGAGTATTTATAGTAGCTGAATTAAAAAGTAAAGAATTTGAAGCAGATACAGTGAGTTTTTTTTTTTTACTTGTGTAATGCATACTTGACAACCCCTTTTTTTATTTGCTTTTAATAACTTAAAGTGTAGTAAACCAATCCTGTTAACCAAACCAAACTATCTTTTAAGGGAAAAGCTTATGCTTTATTCCATTATCTGACAAACTTAGCTTTAGTCGTCTTTGGGCAGAAGAGGTGTTTTGATTATTCTGTGAAAATGTACTATATTCTATGCCCAGAAAAATGAGAAATGTAATATGATACAAGTTACAGCTCTACTAGAGCTCTAATAATATTAATCTAACTAGATGAGAGAAAAGTACATGAAAATGAAGATTCGAAGTGTCTCTGTGCAGTTCCTGTGGTACAGTGTATGCCTGCTTCATCTCTCCTGAACTTGGTTGAGGCGGATGCTCATTTGAGATCTGAAATGCTGCCCAAAATATAATACTATCCTTAAAGAGACTGTGGTAACGATTGCCTGAATCTATTATGGTGGTATGTGAGAAGTCTAGTGATCCTGTTATTTTTGCAATAGCTTTGTGTCTTCCAGTTTATACTTTTTTGTAATTGAATCTTTCACTGCAAACCTTTCATCCCAGATACCAGTTTGTACTGCCCTTATCCAATTTCTTATTTAGTCTCCTTCATGTATGTGTAATGGTCTGACAAGAAACTTATTTCAGCTGAAAGATTTTCAGAATGGTGACTAAAGGAAGATCCCTCATATGAAAGAGGGGTCATTGAAATACAAACTTCTGTGAAAACTATGTGTTTTCAAGCTAAGGGTACAAGCCATTGTGTGCTTTTGGGGTTTAGAGTTCTTATTTTGTAATAGCTGACTGCAGTCAGCATTTTCACTGTGATGAGAGTTAAATGTCTTTGCATTCATGTTTCAGTCACTTAAGTTGACTCTTTCAGGTTCACTAAAGGGAATTCAAAGCTCAGTATAAATTGTGGAATTCACTTTCCCACTATAGTGGAGAAATAGGCTTTGTCTATATTTTTGCTCATTTGGTGAGGGACTCGTGGAATGACTTGGGGAAGAGTTGTGCTCTCATGCTTCATACCTTTAGATTGCTGCTAGATAATATGCTAGTTTACCCATAGATTCATAGCTGTGTTGCTTTTTAGCAGCTTTTGCCCACAAAAACCTCCCCTCCCTTCCCCCCCCCCATACCTACTGAGTAAGCAACAAATCAAATAAAAACTTGATTTTATTTATTTTCAAAAAAAGCTTCTGTTTCTATTATGTTTCAGTTTTATGTGGTGGATGGCAGTTTGTGTAAACTGCTTTCCCATGAAAACACAAAGTGGTACTGGAAAACTTGAAAGAATTATTATCTAGTTACTGTTGCAGAGGCTTCTCTGTTATGTTATCTACACAAATATTATCTATATGTAATCAACATTTTGCAAACACTGTTTTAAGAAGTCCAGAGAATGGCTCTGCAATTACTTTCCATGCTATGACAGAGTGCATATAGTCTGTGTAGAACAGGCATACAGCATCTGTATGTATAATTGAGAAGTTTGTTCATTTTTATACAAAGCTAAAGATGTTTCAGGTATTGCTATTCCTTGACTATATACCATGTCACTGGCTTGGAGGTAGAGTTTCTTGGAAAACAAAACTGAAGGTGGGAATGCCAAATATATCTGTAAAATAGTCTTTCCTAGCACGGATCAAACCTACAGTATTAAGGTAGAGGAAATGCAGTTGTTTGTAGGAACACCTAGGACTGATGTATACTTTCTTTTAAAGTTACATTTAGTGTGTCTTTTTCCTTTCTCCAGTATGAAGTGGAACAGAACAGAATTTACCACCTGAAACTGCTGCTTCAAGTTCAGATCAGGAAACGAATATACCACATTGTAACAACAACTCAAGACCAAAGAAGAGAAAACTTACACTGACGATACAAGGCTTGATCTGAAACAAGAAGTTTGTGCCTACTCAACAGCTTCAAAAGAGCACGTCCCAACGCTGCTAGTAGTCTTTGTTTTCTCCAGTGCTGTATTGAAACTGCCCAGGGCAGCAGCACTTGTATTCTATATTAGCTTGATAGATCACGTTTTCTTGCTATCTTTTTTCTTTCTTCCTTCCTTTCTTCTTTCCTTTCTTTCCTTCCTTTCCTTCCTTTCTTTCTTCCTTCCTTTCTTCCTTTCTTTCTTTCTCTCTCTTTTTTTTTTAATAATAGCAGTCTTCATCCTTAGAAACTTGCGCTGAAACAGAAGAATCGGCTAATACTACTGAAAGTGCAATATTTGAATATCACTGCGAGGTTGGTGCATGTGTTTATATAGAGTTGCATGTATTTCTAAACTTAATAGGAAACAAGTTGTCAATAGCGTGTGGGTTTTTTTACATTTTGTTTTAGCAGTTCTTTACTGTTTATGTTGGTTTAGTAGTGGTATGATGAATTAATAGTACCTGCAGTATGCTTCTGTTTAACAGTACTTGCAATCCTAGAGAGATGGTTATTAATGTTTCTCTCTTCTAGAAATTGTAGTGTTGTGGTTCCAATGCCCTTTTTTTTCAAATAACCTCTGTTTAGTCTTTTTTAAATCTTTCTTACAGTTTTTTTTCTTCCTTTGTGTACTTGTATTGGTGGGGTTCATAGTTCTTATTCCTGTAAGGTGACAGGTCAGCTATGTTAATTGTTGGGAGTGAACTGTCGGCAGTGGACAGCAGTCAGGTAGTCATCGTGGTCCAGTATATAACCATTATATTGCAGGTCCAAGCAAGTCTTGTTTGTACATTAATAGGTGGTAGCCTATTACTGCAAGTTTCTTAAAGTTTTATGACAATATTCCTGGTGATATATATTGTATCTTTTTCTCCACAGCAAGTTGTATTGCCACCCTGAGGAGTGTATTGTTGAACTTAAGTTGTCAGGCTTTAGATGATTGATGATGAATTCTTTGTGCTGTACTACTAATACTCCTTTAATCTCAAACTGTTCAAATGGTATCATGCAATGGTAGTCTTTGAGCAAGAGATTACAGCAGTGTGGTTTTCTAATCCTGATAAGCTATTCTGAGCTTGGTTTTTAGGTAGATTTTTGTCATTTTCTGTATCTGATGTACCTTTAGTATTAGTCTGTTACTTAATATCTGTGGCGGGGTGTTATGTGTTTGTATACTTACCGTGTATCAGAGATGCGAAGTGGCCATTTTGTAAATGGCTCACAAAAAGCATTTGTCACACTGATTTGAGCATTCGGAATGGGTTAATGGTCTTGCCTATTATTCTCTTGGGAAAAGGTACAATAATATGTCACTTTCCCCTCCCCGAGCCACCCTACTTGCAGGGCCAATTTATTTTTGAAAAGTATTCCAAACTCGATGGCTTAAAATCAACCACTTCAGCTGTTGCCTTCCAACAAAGGCATCTTCTTGTATATGGAATGTCATAGGGGTTGGCTTACTCAAAAGATGAGGGTTCATATATTGGAGTGATGCTCTTTGATCACTTCTAAATTGATCTCCAAAGAGCATAATAAGACATCCTGTAACTATACCTTTTAATATGTTTAGTAACTCAATGTCTGTATTAGTCAGCAGCATCACCGTTTTACAAGTTCCTCGGATATCTTTTATCTCCACTAAACATACTGCTGGCTAATTTTGAATCTCTTCTTGATACAACAAGAAAGCAAGAGAACAGATACAGTCTCATTCTGTTTCCAAAATAAATACTCCGGAAACTGCAGCAAATAAAACCCTCCAGTACTGTATTTTAAGGTGCTTATTGACTGTTTGGGGAGGAAGGAGGGTTGCTTCAGTAGTCTTTCTTGAATTAAAAGTGTTTGGTGAGGTGTAATATATTTCAACTGTTTTAATTGCTAATTTGTAAATGGAAATGGCTTGCTCTAAAAATTACATCTGCACATCAAAAAGCCAACGAGTTAGTAAAGGGACTTATGAATATTTCAAGATCGAGTCTGTGCCTTGAAAAGACACCCACCCACCCCACCCCCAAAAAATGAAAGGTTTTCATGGATGTAAGTTAATTTAACAGTTCATTACAGCTTTAGCTTTTTTAATTCAATGCTGTTTTCAAGTTTTCTCAGTCTCTCTACCACTTGAGCTCCTGTGCTACAGAAACGTTAGTTTAATTCTGGGTATTAATTCCAAAACTGTGCAAAAATATTTAAATACTTACAGCCATTTTTTAGTATGAAAGACTGAACAGACAAGCTAGGGACACACTTTGCAGGGATGTGAACTTAATTCTGTTGGTTTATAACTGTTGCATTTTCAGAATTATCAGTTTAATTTGGAAGAGCAGATACTTTAGATATTTTCAGACTCTGATGTGAAATAGTGAATGTGAGAGTACTTTGAGGCACGATGCTTAAGAAACTCAGAAGTTGTTTTGCGAGGTTTATTTTGGTGTTGTATTTCTGGCCTATTTTAAGCTTAGATTTTCATGTTCTTACTCCATTTGATGAACTATTTTGATGTTCTTACTCCATTTTAAAATGGGTAGAATTTGCTTGTTACAGTAACTTCCACAAGCTCTTTGTGTTTGTTATTCTGTTATGTAGGCATGAAGAAAGGAAATGTATTTTATGTAGAATGTTGTTTATTGTTTTTGGTTTTCTCCCTGTGCTTTCTTTTCAACAGATGAGCTTTGATCCAAACCTACTCCACAACAATGGACACAACGGGTACCCCAATGGTACTTCGGCAGCGCTGCGTGAGACTGGGGTTATAGAAAAACTGCTGACCTCTTACGGATTCATTCAGTGTTCAGAACGGCAAGCTAGACTGTTCTTCCACTGTTCACAGTACAATGGCAATTTACAGGAGCTCAAAGTAGGAGGTAATTAGGCAACTTTCAGAGCTTCTTGACTGAGTGAAGACCAGTTTCTTTCACTTGCCGTAGAATATCCTTTTATCTTGTGCCATGAACAAATGCATGCTGTTGCTTCTGATGGGCTAAAGAGACAACTGCATTAATAATCTAGCACTCCCGATGAGAGATCTTTACAACACTTAAGCTTTGTGCAGCTTGTGTTAATACAATTGTGTCCATTCTGGAAAAAGTGCGGTGTCAGGTCAAGCTTGTATAACTGAGAAGGGAAGCTTGGACTGTGGAAGAATATAGCTCACATATTCAGTATTTCTTCTTTTAAAGTTAATTTGGAGATGACTGCATGTTTTTCAGAATGGAGAGGCTGCTACTTCATGCTACTAATTAATATGGCAATGAAGTTTCTGAACTGTTTAATGGCATATGTTATGTTGTCTGAACGTGTGAAATCTGCTGTATAGTGATCACAGCGGGGGGAGGGACAAGCCATTACAATAGAATAGTTTACTGGCAACAGGCGTGAATAAATAGAATAACCAGAGAAATATTTGCAAATAGTGTCCTTCCTTGGAAACAAAAGCACCCGAGTTTTACTTTGGCTACAAGCAGTGGATTATCAAATGTAATGATTTAGTGATTATTAAAAAAAACAAAAACAAAACAAAAAAAAACACAAACGTAAAACACACACCCCCAAACAAACAACAAACATGAAAAACCACAACAAACAAACCCAAACTCAGACAAAAAACTCTGTCATGCTGTTATCATGTTTGATTGTCTTGTAGATGATGTTGAGTTTGAAGTGTCTTCTGATCGCCGAACTGGAAAGCCTATTGCTATTAAATTGGTGAAGATAAAACCAGAAATATTACCTGAAGAACGAATAAATGGACAAGTTAGTGCCTGTTTTCTATACATGCATAATTTCCATCTTTTACTCCAATACAGAAGGCTAGATTCATTTAGCATGTATATTAACTACATACAGTATTCAGTTACACTGAAACATTTTTTTGTTGCTCTGGTAAAAATTCTGAGGTTCATTTTGAGCTCTTACTTAGCTCCGAACAGGTCTTAGAATCAACAGGTGTTCTGTAAGATTGAAACTTTGCAGCGTGGCATTCCCTGTTGAGTTACGCTATGGAAGTGCGTCCCCGAGTGTATATTACAGGATACTGAGAGTCATTTTGTGTTAAACAATGCTGCTCCTGAAATGACTAGTAATGGATATTTTTTTTGTTTGTGTTTTTTTTTGTTTGTTTTTTTGACTGGTAGGTTGTGTGTGCTGTTCCTCACAATTTAGAGAGTAAATCTCCAGCTGCCCCGGGTCAGAGTCCAACGGGGAGTGTATGCTACGAACGTAATGGGGTAAAGCTTATGCATTTTACTTGAACTCTTCACTTACCCATCACTGTTGTCTGAGCCAAAAAAAAAGACACAATTTAATGTAGACGATTGACACTGCTAAGAACTGTAGTTCTTGGCCAAAAAAAGTGCATGCTTTGGTAACTACTACAAACAGAAGGGTTAATTTGACAGCTTGCTTGTATCTGTGGAGAACTTTATACAGAGAGAAATAGTTGTTTTTCTCTTTTAAAACTTAATGAAGCTGGGTTATGTAATGTTCATGTATCCTTATCTTGAACTTTTCAAGTTCAGAAATTGACATTTTAAGGTGGCTGCGTACAAACCTTTCAACTTAAGTTGCTTTTTATAGACTTATCAAAACAGCATGATGGAAAAAAGAATGCTTTTCCATGCCATGTTTGTCCATTTTCAATTTTTCTCACTAAATTAATTTCTTTAATGGCAGCTACTGTTATTAAACAAAACTGTGTTAATCTTTCTTTGAAACAACTATTCTGCAAATAGACTAATGTTAGTTCATGTTAATTTACAGGAAGTATTTTACCTGACTTACACCCCAGAGGATGTTGAAGGAAACGTACAGCTGGAAACAGGAGATAAAATAAACTTTGTAATTGATACAAATAAACAGTAAGTTGGTATTGCTTTTCTGACTTCATACTTTGTTTTAGTAAGTCAGGCAGCAATTCATGCCTGTTCCAAGAACTGAAATGACATTATGAAATATCTTAATTTTTGTTCCAGTTTTGAGGTGTTTCAGGTTTGCTCTGTATACTGTTTTTTTTTTCCCCCCTCTAGTACTGGTGCTGTAAGTGCTCGTAACATTATGCTATTAAAAAAGAAACAAGCCCGCTGTCAAGGAGTAGTCTGTGCCATGAAAGTAAGTGATGCTTTAGCTTTAAAGTTTTGTCTGAAAATGAAACGCTGTTCTGAAAAGTGGTGTTATAAGTAATATATTTAGGGCATTAAGAGCTATTATCAATTTGGAGCCGTGAGTGTAAACTGCGTGAAATGGCTTAAACAGCTAATTTTTGATACTAATACTCTCCTTAACAAAGGAAGTCCCATTTATTTCTGTTTATATATTTCTTGTGGTAGTCTGTTAGCTGTGTGCATTCGTAAGTCTGCTATGCTGGTATGTCATAGTCTTTCTTTGTCTTTGATAGAACCTGTAAAATTTTGTCTTCATATGTTAAGAGAATAGGCAATTTATTAAACACTTTGTTCTCTTCTCAGGAAGCCTTTGGATTTATTGAGAGGGGTGATGTCGTGAAGGAGATATTCTTTCACTATAGTGAATTTAAAGGTGACCTAGAAGCCTTACAGCCTGGTGATGATGTGGAGTTTACAATCAAAGACAGAAATGTAAGACGAAATCCAATAAAAACTGAAGACAAGATCCTAGGGAATAACTGGACAGCTGTCTGTTTTCTCAAATTCACTTGTAAAAAGAAGGGGGGAGGAGGTTCATTGGGAAATGTCTGCTACCTTACCTCTTCTCTGTGGGTATTTGACTGACTTTGTGCTTTTAGGGTAAAGAAGTTGCAACAGATGTTAGACTGCTGCCTCAAGGAACTGTCATTTTTGAAGATATCAGCATTGAACATTTTGAAGGAACTGTAACCAAAGTAATTCCAAAAGTACCCAGCAAAAACCAGGTCAATTTCAGTATTTACTTAAGTTTATGTGGAATGTTGTACTGATTGTATTGAATTCCAGTCCCAATAGTGAAAATGTTCCCCCTTCACTGTAACAGTCTGATGCGTAAGCATTGCATCAGAGTAAAGGAGTAAGCTTGTACGTAACCTGTAACAACTGTTGATAGCAGTCGCAGTATGCAATTTTTCTAAAGGTTATAAAGAGCAAGAATTAAAGTAGTGGTGCATTGGAGAGTATGTGTTTACTTTAATGTTTCAAATCCTTTCCATTGAATTTTGTGGGTTCAGGATGTACCTTTAAGGCAAAAGCATAGGGCAAAGGCGAGAAAATATTTGCTGGAATAAGCCTGACCTATGGATTTCTGTGAACAGGAACAGTTAATGAGGTTTTTGAGTGAGAGATAACTTGACTTTAATGT
>NW_010539554.1:0-10662 GCF_000687285.1 Phaethon lepturus | reverse complement strand
AGAGTGTACACAAGCATTTGCTTTAAGGTTTTAGGCGAGTTGGCATTGTTTTGGGAAGGTTTGGTGTGTTTTGAATACTTAATGAGAAAGATGCTGCCTCTTAGAAGTGTTCTCAGTATGGTTATAAATTTAATTCTTGAAATAGTCTTAATTTCTTTGGCAATACATGCTTGGTGCTTTAAAAAAAAAACAGCAAACCAACTCTAAAAACCCAACCACCACCACCAAAAACTACCTTACATTTGGCTATGGACAGTAAATTACAAATTAGGAGTGGTAGAAATGAAGCATAGTGGTTTGAGTCCAGCAGGCATTTGGTGTAATCCATACTTCTGTTAGCTTTAGTATTTCTGCCAGCTGTTCTGCCTGCAGTTACGCTGAGTCTTGTAGGTGGACTTAACTTTTTCTGTTGTTTTCTGTCTGCTAGAGTGATCCATTACCTGGCCGCATCAAAGTTGACTTTGTGATTCCTAAAGAACTTCCATTTGGAGACAAAGATACAAAATCCAAGGTGACCTTGCTGGAAAGTGACCACGTTCGATTCAATATTTCAACAGACAGACGTGACAAACTGGAACGAGCCACCAATATTGAGGTTCTCCCCAATACTTTCCAGTTCACTAATGAAACTAGGGAAATGGCAAGTATCTATCTTTAAAAGTGTTAATGCTTCAGGGGAAATGAAAGTAAAACATGGGGGGGTTGTCTTAATGACTTAATGTAAAAATCACTGGTGTCTTCCATTGCCTTTTCTGAAATCCAGTCCTCAAATACACACTTCAAACAAGGTGCTTAAATGGTATAAAATTCAGACTTAATGCTGTGCATTCTCCTTTAAAATAATAAGTTAACTACTGAGTAAATGAAATCATATGAGAAAATTAGACCTTAATTGGCCTTCTTGGTTGAATTGCTAGCTGGTTATAGCAGACACAGAAGTAATGTAATCTTGAACTATAAATTTAAAAATTCACATGCTTGAGTCTAAATGGGTAACTGCTTGTGGTCCTTAGGAAAACTGGAAGAACCGGGGGCTACTTTGGTTCAGGTAGTGAAAAGTTCTAAGATTGAGAGGAGGTGCTGTGTGCAGCTTCTGGATTTCATGTTTTTTGGCCAGTCTCTCTCTGAGCATCCAGCAGAAGGATAGAAGAGCTGTGTTCTATCACGTTCAAAAAAACTCTCTGTAGATTTCAGGGACTAAGATGGATACTAATCGGTATTAAAGAATATCTTTCATTCCTGTAATTTGGGATGTTGGTTCTGTTCCAATCATTAAGGTTGGAAAAGACCTTTAAGATCATCAAGTCCAACCATCAACCTAACACCAGCATGCCCACTAAACCATATCCTGAAGTGCCACGTCCACACGTTTTTTGAACACCCCCAGTGAGGGTGACTCCACCACCTCCCTGAGCAGCCTGTTCCAATAGTTGACCAGTCTCTCAGCAAAGAAATTTTTCTTAATATCCAGTCTAAACCTCCCCTGGTGCAACATGAGGCCATTTCCTCTCGTCCTATCGCTAGTTCCTTGGGAGAAGAGGCCAACACCCACCTTGCCACAACCCCCTTTCAGGTAGTTGTAGAGAGTGATAAGGTCTCCCCTCAGCCTCCTCTTTTCCAGACTAAACAACCCCAGTTCCCTCAGCTGCTCCTTGTAAGACTTGTGCTCCAGACCACTCACCAGTTTTATTGCCCTTCTTTGGACATGCTCCAGCACCTCAATGTCCTTCTTCTAGTGAGTGGCCCAAAACTGAACACAGGATTCGACTGTGGCCTCACCAGGGCCGAGTACAGGGGCACGATGACTTCCCTACTCCTGCTGGCCATGCCATTTCTGATACAGGCCAGACTAGACCATAAGTTTTCCTTCCTCTTCAACTAGAATCCAATTACAGTGCTATAACATCAGTGTGCTGTGAATTGGGGACCCTTTGCTTTAAGAAAACCACTGAACTTTAACTTCAGCCTCTCTGTTTTTTGCATTCTATCCTGTAGACTTGTTACATTTCTATCTGGCTAGTTATATTTGCCTGCCTGAATTGAGCTGTCATTGAGGTGACAAGTACAGGCTGCTTCTAGAAAGGCTAGATGATTTTCCTGAGCTTGTGAAAGCTATGTGAGAGAAGAGTGTTGCCAAAGGTGGGAAGTATCTTTGCATTGTCATTCAAATCCTGTAAGCCTCCCTGAGACTTGCTAAAGGCTCTATAGTAATTGGGTGGAACTGAATATGTTCATAAATTCTGTCTTGCTCAATACTTCTGGCATGATCTGGTACTAGCTCTTCCTAGGAGCTTTTTTCTTTTATTAAAAAACAGAGGTCAGGGTGAGAAATGTATTTTTTTGATGGTTGATGGGGCACAAGTATATTCTGTTTATCATTCAGCATTCCATTTGTAGTGGTTACCAGGAAGGCCACTAAAATTCTTATGTAACATACTTACCATAATGTACACCCATGGATGTGATAGTCTTAAGAAACTTCTTTGTAAGAAGGCTTTTTAATTTCATTTGTGTCTCTAAATCTGATGAGTTTTCTCTTAAACTTCCATCCAACCACTGGTTTTATTTCCTGTTTATATGTGTTCTTGTATGTTTTGTGCATGTATGTTTGTGTATTATATAATTGTATAGATAATGCATGTATTTGTAGAGTTAACCTCTTCAAGATTGGTTTCTCTGTGTAGTACTAATGTCAGGTTCTTTAACTATAGTGTCTCTTGCTAATGGCTTAAGTTAATCTTTTCCAATTCATAAGAAATTAAGTTGAGAAACTAGGTAAGTATGCCTTGTTAGTATTTCAGGTTAACCACAGCCATTAGCACTACAGTTTGCAAGGAAGCTTATTGCATAAACCAAGAAGTGTTTTCATAGGATTAAGGCCTTGTGTTCGGCTTACTACATACTCCACAGACAGATGTAGAGTACCTGCAGAGACACGTCACATACTAGTAGTAAAACTGTAATTGTCCATTTAACTATTCTCAGGGTGTGATTGCAGCAATGAGAGATGGCTTTGGCTTCATTAAATGTGTGGACCGGGATGCTCGCATGTTCTTTCACTTCAGTGAAATTATGGATGGAAATCAACTCCATATTTCTGATGAAGTAGAGTTTACTGTCGTTCCTGTAAGTGAGATTAATACTTTTATGAAATCTTAGTTTTTAAAGAAATGTGCAGTCTGTCTAAAATCTGATTGATCTTGTTTTTCAGGATATGTTGTCTGCCCAAAGAAATCATGCTATAAGGATTAAAAAACTTCCAAAGGGCACGGTTTCTTTTCACACCCAATCAGATCACCGTTTTGTGGGCACTATAGACAAAGAAGCCACTCCAGCCAAAGCCACTAGTCCAAATAAAGGCAAAGAGAAGGTAATGCTCTTCTACTTGGGAAGTACCTGTTCTGTGTTCCTGGCTTTGGAGACTGAGGCTGCTTCCTTAAAGACTGTAATTCAACTTTTTGAAGTACTGTTTATCCTGTAAAAATGTGAACTACACTGAACAGCTAATGGCAGCAGTCAGCAAAAACTAACTTGTGAAACAAGATAATAAAAGCATTGTTAATGATCATGTTGTTGAGAATAATTTCCAATAACTTGATGGGAATTTTCTTTCTACCTCCTACTACATAAGATGCTAGATAGAATTGGCTAAAAGTAAGTTTCTAGGGCTAGAGGATAACCTCTGTTGTTTTGTAATGCTGCTTTAAACAATGCCAGAATAATTAAACTTCCAATAAATACTTCACTGGAAATGGTGGTAATACTTTCTTTCCTTTGAAATATTGTCTAATGTCATTTAAAGCTTCTTACTTGGAGTTGATTGCTTTGTTGTGTTTTACAGAAGTTACTGAGCAGTTACTGTAAAACCACTGTGGCTCAAATGAGCAGTGCTTGAATTGTATGTAGTAAACTTGTTTGCTTACAAATAAGAGAGAGATTGCTGAATTCTGGTGTCTTGTTTTTAGGAAGCTGAGGATGGAATAATTGTTTATGACGACTGTGGAGTAAAACTGACCATTCCTTACCAGGCCAAGGATGTGGAAGGATCTGCTAATCCCCAGATAGGAGATAAGGCAATATAACTAAGTATACCATTGAGAAATACTTTTCTGTTCGTTGTGAGATGTGAGCTTCGCTTTCCCTCTTACTGGATTTGTTCTCTCTCTCAGAACAAATGAAGGACAAAGCATCTGCATAATGTCACCCATTTTTCTTCTTCTGTCCTAGGTTTGAGTGGTTTAATGTGTAAAACTAAGAAAAATACCCTAAAACCTAGTGATACATAAATGGAAAAAAGTGTCCTAGTATGTAGATGGTGCTTTTTAAACAAGGAATTCTTATTCTTTAGACAGTGGACTCTGCTTATGAACAATCCAGAGGAAGTTGGCATAAAGACTTCAAGATGAACGTAAAGGAGGGGGAACATATCCTTACAAGCAAATTAGCCTGAGAGACAATGGAAAAGGAGAAAAAGCTCAGAGATCTGGAAGGGCAGCCTAAAAACTGTCAGTGTTCAGGAGCCATGCTGGGAAGGCACTGGTTACTGCTTTTAAAAAACTGAAACGAGTGAGCGAAGCTAGGTACATGTTCACTGTAGGCCACTGGTGATAAGTGTAGTGAAAGGAGGTGACTCACATAAAAAGATTCTCATCTTTAATGGTCAAAAGAAGCTGCGTGCTAGGGGCTGGCTTGCCTTGCAGATGTCACTGGTGTTGCTGCTACTCTTTGGAATGTTGTAAATGTCAGTGACTGACAGATGTTTCTGGAGAGTAATGGCTAGAAAATCACTTTCCTGGAGAGCCCAGATCTTGATTAGAGCCTCACAGCTTTATAATGAGTTGGATTTTTTCTTTTGGTTGGTCATGGTTTTGGTAGTCATGGTTTGTGTGGGTTTTTTTCCTATCTTGTATTGATACACTCCTCTTCAACAGGTTGAGTTCAGTGTTTGTGAAGTGAAGAGAACTGGTCTGCAAACGGCTGTCTCTGTCAGAATGCTAGGACGCAATTACAGCTCTAAGAGGCTTTTGGGATATGTGGCAGCCCTGAAAGATAACTTCGGATTTATTGAAACAGCCAATCATGATAAGGAGATCTTTTTCCACTACAGGTGAATAGCAATTTCATTATTATTTGTTTGTTTATTGGGGGGAGGGGTGGAGTTAGGTATGGTTGACTTAAACCCATTTGGACTTCACACACATATATGCTTAAGTGTCTCAAGTTCCGTTTATTACCTCTGCTGGACTGGTTCAGGCTTTTGTTAGTCAGCAGTCTTGGTGTTCTATGCCTCTGAATTGCAGGCCAAGAAATAGAGTTGTATATTTGAAATGCTTCACTTTCTTGAATGAGGATTTCTTGAAAATGTGAGGTGCCGAGCTAGTTAAATGGTTTCTGATCAACTTACATAAATGTTGGATGAGCATCACTATTGTCATGTAATTAAAGGAAAATTGTACATAATTCTATCCCTGTAGTGAATACTGTGGTGATATTGATAGCCTGGAACTTGGAGACACTGTTGAATACAGCTTGTCAAAAGGCAAAGGAAACAAAGTTAGTGCAGAAAAGGTGAACAAAACACATGCAGGTAAGACTGTACCTGGTATTTTCTGCTTACAAGGCTCTTGGAAGGTTTCAGTGGATAAAGTTCATTAATAAATGTATTTACAGTTGGCGCTTAGACCAAGAGGATGATGCTTAATGTGGTGGTCACTGGTTTCCTGAAAGCTGTAGCCTGTGTTTCCAGAGAACAGAAGAGTGCAGACTAACAGTCTTGTAGACAGTAGAAACTCTTTGGACCTTACCGTTGTCTGTCCTCTTCAGTTGGAGGGTTATAAGGAGAGACTTAGTGGCAGAACTAGCCAAATTAGTAATTGCAGTAGTTGTGCTGTACCTTGCAGAAGGAATGCAGATGGGGGTATTAAGGGCTTGTGGGGGAATGCGTACCAAAAGATTACTGAATGATTAAAATGAGCAGGGAATGGGAATGCAGTGGAAGAGAAGTAAAATACTTTTGATTCGCTTTGAAAGTTCCATGGCCTCTAGTTTAATGAGAAACTAATATTTTTCTACTTCTATGTTGAACTGTCAGTGTGGTCTTGATTAGAAAAGCTGTCATTACTGACTGCTGTGTTAAAGCTGTTCCAGCGTTACTGGGTGATAGTGCACTGCCATAGGTGTCTTGCAGTGCAAACTATTGGCTCCTGGCCAATCTGAATCACTTCTTAATTCTTTTTTTAAATAAAGACTAGACCTACTTTTAAATAAAGACTAGAACATCCTGTTCTTGCACTGTCTGTTTCTTTTCAGTGAATGGTATCACTGAAGAAGCTGATCCAACTGTTTACTCTGGAAAAGTAATTCGTCCTTTAAGGAGTGTAGATCCCACACAAACTGAATACCAGGGTATGATTGAAGTCATGGAGGATGGTAAGATTTGTTGCTTTTAAATTTTAAGTGTTCCTTTCACAAATGCACAACAAGCGTCGGAGTTCAATAAACTGTAAATAGAAGTGTTGAGGATTATATTCATAGTACTAAGCTGACAGTAAAAGTATCATTTCTAATATTGGAAATAAAGTCTAAATGCCCCCATGTAGGAAAGGACACCTCTTAATTCTGTCTTGTACCTTTTCCTCCTCTAGGTGAGATGAAAGGAGAGGTCTATCCATTTGGAATTGTTGGAATGGCAAATAAAGGTGACTGTCTGCAAAAGGGAGAGACAGTGAAGTTTCAGCTCTGTGTTCTTGGTCAAAATGGGCAAACAATGGCTGTTAACATCACACCGTTCCGCAGAGCCACAGTGGAATGTGTGAAAGATCAAGTGAGTGACTGCTGCTATGAAGACAAACATGCATGTTATTAGGAAATAACTGCTTGACTTGGCGTAGAGCAGATGAGAACACACTTCAGCACTTGAATCCAGGAAGCTTGTTGTGCACAAGTGGATTGCTTTGTACTCTGGTTCTAGGGAAGTAGATTTGTGTGACCCTAGTACTGGTTTATGCAAGCCTGTGTATTGTGTCTTTAGTCAAGGTGAACTCAGTACTTGGTTTGGTGCTGATATGTCGGTACTACTGGGCAGCAGTTTCTGCTGTGGTTGATTCTGAAGACTTGTTTTTGAGATGTCCTGGAAATTGATCTAACTAGTTTCTGCTGAACAGGGTGTTAAAAAAAGTGTTTAAAAACCAAACAAACCCAAAAAACACCAAAAAAAACCAAAACTGTGCATAGTCTGCTTCTAGAAGAAGCTTCTTCACAGCATTAAGCAGTCAATTATTAAAGTCCACCTGAAATGCGAAGACTGATTATTGCCCTAGTTGCATCTCAGAATGATGAGAAAATTAAGTGCTGTGAATGCTTTGTATTTTTATAGCTATTCTGCAGCACTAAGCTCCAGTCGTTTATGGAGAGGCTACATGAGTTTTGCTGGTTTATACACGAGTGGAACGGTAAATGGAAGTAACTGGTGGCTTATACCAGTGACAGACCAAAAAATGGAGTGGTTTCTACTGTGTAACTTTTAAGGTGGAATCTTAAAACAGTGCCCTTCTCAGTTTAATACAACTGCCGGGACTTTGGCAGTTTTAAGAACTTGTTCTATAGACTTTGGGTTTTAAAGGTGACTTTACAATCCCAAGAAGAGTGCCTAGAGTTCCAGAAGTATTGTTTCCAGACAGAATGTTCTGTTCAGTGCAGAAATTGAATTTCCACTTCCATTAGGCACTTCAGAGTTTTTTTTCCTAGAAGTAGTTAAAGTGCAATAAGTAAGTCATTGCATCTGTTTAGATGAAGAGGAAAGAAGTAACCTTATGATGTGTTTGTTTTCAGTTTGGTTTCATTAACTATGAAGTGGGTGACAGCAAAAAGCTCTTCTTCCATGTCAAAGAAGTTCAGGATGGTGTGGAGCTACAGGCTGGGGATGAAGTGGAGTTCTCTGTAATCCTGAACCAGCGCACAGGAAAATGCAGTGCCTGTAATGTGTGGCGTGTCTGGTGAGGATTTAGAATTAAAGTGAAATAATCTGGCACACTGTCTATATCACAGTAGTGGAGTGCATGCTGCTTCTAAACTAAGCTAGCTATTCCTAGAATGGGAGCTCTGAGTTTCAGCTGGCTTCAGTGAGAGCCTCTCACCTGAGAACTGCCAGCACTTGTAGGGTATCCAGTACAGTGCAGCAGCAGAACTCTCAGCTTCTCTTAATTACAGATAGCTTGTTCTGTTTTTTTAATCTATTACTAAGAAGTTTCCCCCCACCACAGTAGGAACTTGAATACAGTCTTCTAAGTAGAAATTAATGAGTGATAAGAAAACTGATGGTATTCCTATGTAGTTCCTGACCTTTCTGGCCAGCATAGTATATAGTGCTTCCACCTGTTTCCTGAAGAGCGAGTTTCATTTTTAAATAGAAAAACCATGTTTGTTAGGCACTCTTTGGCTTGTCATTTCTTAAGGGTGATGGTTATTTATTTTGCTTTTGGACTACTTACACATTTTGAAGGAAACTGCGCAATTTGTGTTTTGCTTAAGCTTGAGATAGCACTTCTGCAGCAACAGGAAGCTAACATTTAATTCTTTCTCTCAAAATCCTGTTCTCATCTTCAGAGATGGTAATGCTACGCCATTATGTACTGGCAACTCGTAAGCCTTTTCTTTTTCTAGTTAAAGGGAACAGAAATGTAGGAAATGCTACTTATGTGTGCATAAGAGTAAATGCAATACCTCTACTCACTAAAGAACACCGTTTTGAGCTACTGCTATTTCAGAGTCCTGTGTTTAATGGTTTTGAGGCAGACGTACATGGTGTCACCCAGAAGGTCAGCTTTCACAATAGATTATGCTAATGGCTTAATAGGGAAAGTGACTATGAATTAGGTAGCTTACACCTCTGGGAAGTCATCAGTGCTCTGTATGGTTGACTCTGTTACAGTGAAGGTGCTAAGGCTGTTGCTGCTCCACGTCCCGATAGACTTGTTAATCGTTTAAAGAGCATTAATCTGGATGATGCCAATGCTCCTCGTCTAACAGTTCTTCGTCAACCTAGGGGACCGGATAACTCAAAGGTACATAAAATGTCTATCTTGCAGAGTAATTGCAGTTTGTGTTTTAACTTGGATAACATAACATTGCTTCCTCTGTTGGAAACCTAAACAGTTTGAAATGTGGGATCTGCTTTCATTCCATAGTGAACTAGTCACCTGTTGTGTGATAGTATATTATTTTTGTGTGAAGTCAAGGGTGCTATACCCCATGGTGCTATACCCCATGTCAGTAATGTATGCTGTGGTTTCAGAAGAGCATGCAATATAGAAGCAAACAATTGCTTGTTGTGTACTAGCCCATAATAGCTGTCTTGGTTTGTTTTTTCATTTTATAAAGCTCCTGCTCCCCTTCTCAGAGATAGTAGGTGAAATCCCTTTATCTAAACTTTGCTTTCACATAAGGTTCTGCCACCAGGTGGTAAGGAGGAGTAATAAAGTGTCTGGAATCTGTGAAGTATCTAGGGCTATAAAGATCAACCACAGAACCTGTTTTGTTACTGTCTCTTTCTGAAGACAAATGTGGCTAACTAAAAATGTGCTAATGCTGTACTTGGTTGGAAGAGAACAGTTTTGCTTTAAAGCATGATGCTGGAGCTAAAAGTTTGTGGTGTTTTCCTTGCAGGGATTTGGTGCAGAGAGAAAGATCCGTCAAGCTGGTGTTATAGACTGATCCACAAAACCCATACCTGATGTACGACTGAGTGGTGGGGGCTGGTGAAGGGTACTGAATATCTCCCTATTCATCCCTTCCTCCAAATTCTAAGAAGCTATTACACCGGTTTTAACACCTTCTCATGTTATGTTTAAAATAAATTTATGAAACCATTTTAAAATTATGCACAGTTGCATTCTGGAGAACTTAAGGTGGCGCCTTATAGTATCACATTTTAGAAGCTTGTTTTGAATGGTGCATTTAACGCAACTGGTAACTGCAGATCTACATTGCCTATGTGAGTAAACATTATAGACAGCTGTACTCTGGTAGACCTTACGGAATTCTGCACTACAATTATCTATGCTTTATCTTTGTTATTTTGGCCAAGGTGTTACTATGCCTTAGTGCTTAATTGCATTATGTGTTTCCTTCCAAGTGGAAGTGGAAGGCTCCCTTCAGCTCACTCTGCTCAAATTCTGAGGACCATATGAGGGTGGAGTAAGTTCAACTTGATACAAAATCTGTATGAACATTCGGATAACTTAAGTTGATGGTCAAATGTTACACTGTTTTCATATTTCATTTAACTTGAGTCCTTTAGCCAGCAAAGTTGTTAGAGCTCAATGGAAGTCTCTTTCTGGGGTAGACTTATTTTTTGTAGCATTCTGAAATACATGCAGTGCAGAATTTCATAAGGCTGAGGTGTGCCATCAGTGTGGTAATTTAAATATTTAAAACAATGCACAAATCTGCTGCTTAGAACACTGCAGCTTCTAAACCCAGTTTCCTTTACTGATTTAAATTTAAAAAGAAAGAAGTTGTGCCTGAAGTGAATACTTTTTTTCTTTTTTTTGCAGCCGGCACCCAGTGTACTGTAAAAGAATAAATACTTAGGCTTTCCATAGCTGTATTGAGACTTTCATCAAGGTGAAATAGTTGATGTCTGTGTGCTTTTTCCCTCCCACC
>NW_010539553.1:0-6280 GCF_000687285.1 Phaethon lepturus | reverse complement strand
TCCATCCCTTCACCCCCAGCCTGGGCTGATATAGTATTGATAGAAGACAAAGACCTTTTCAGTGCCCCAGTGAGGGGAAAGCTGTCAGGGGAGTCCTTGGCCACAGGACGAGCATCAGGCAGGCTGCAGAGAAGCCAGCTGTGCCACACTAATCTGGTTCTCTAAGCCCAGCCTTAGTTACCAATGTACTTTGTCAGTAGAGCAGGCGATCTTTTGTCTACTTGCCTTTATTTTTAGCTGCCTTGGGTCAGCAAAACAACTCAGACAGTAGCGTTACGAGACCTGCATCTCCAGATGCAATCGGCTGGCTCTGAGCCATCCCCTACACAGAGAGCGAGCCTGTGCTTCATAATTTCTCCCTTCTTCCCAGCTCATCTTGCTCCCACTGGTTGGTACCTCCACCTTCTCCTGATGGTCCCAGCTGGTGGCTGTGGTACCCTGCCCCAGCTTCACAGTGTGGAGCTCTCCAAACCTGGCGCTCAAGACGCATTTTTGACATAATCTTAGCCTTGGTCCAAGGCTTTGGCAAGTGGGCTTAGAGCTTGAGCGTCGGGATGGAGGTGCTTATCCCATTGGGGTGTCTGCGTCTCACTCCTGCCCTCCTGTGCTGCCTGCATCGGGAGATCCGGGCAGAGGAACAAGTCTGACCTTATGAAACCCACAGGCTTTCCTCCATCACATGAAGAATTTAGTTACTGTTACTGTACCTGAAGTTCTGGGGGAAACACAGAAACTTTCTGTGGATCTGTCCCCAACTCAGACGGTGCCTGAAATGACTGCGTGGCCTTTGGAGCAGCTGGTGTGCTAGAAACCGGGCTGTTTATGTTCAGTGCCAAATCCGTACTCCAGCGCGCTGCTCTGGGTCTCCAACGCTGGCTGGAGGACAAGGGTAATGGCAGGGATGTTAGCCTTCAGTTATCCTTCCACTCGATCCGTCAACAGAGGTTGAAAAATCAATGTCACAAGCCACAGTCGGAGCAGGGCTGGGCGGACTCTCCAAAGTGAAGCATAGTTTTGGTCTAGAAATCATCTAACAGCATCTTGCAAAACTTCCAGGATTTCATGGGCTGGACTTGAACAGAAATGCCACAGGCAGTGCTGCCAACCCCAAGCATTCAAATACCATGAGTCAGCCCCCCCCCGCAACTCTTCCAAGTCTCTTTTCCGCTCTGGGTTTTTTTTGAACTGTGAGGTTAAACTTGGTTCGTATTTTCCAGGTTGCTCCGCTCCTTTTCTCCCCCACTGTTTAGGAGGGCTAGAAACTTAACATTTTTTGGGTGAGGGGGGATACTTCTAACAGGAAGAGGAGATGGAATGCTCTAAACCCTTGGAGCAGGGCCCTAAGTAACGCTGTTATGTGACTTATGATAAATTTGGGCAATTTGGCAGCGCTTCAGTCTGGCTCCTTATTTAATTGCCTGCAGATCCTGCCTTGTCATTAACACAAGAGGTCAAGGTACTGGCAGGAGTTCTGTGATTTGCGGGTGCATACTTAGCTTATAAAAATATCCCAGTCTTTGCCTCCAAGCCAGCCCTCCTTGTTCATCCAGCTGTTACAGCTGTTCTATCCTGAGCTCCTTCAGCTGACTCTGCTCTTTGCCTTTGCGAGGTGCCTTATGCGATGCCTCTGCTCAAACACACGCCAGCTACACGCTCACTGCAGCAGCGACTGGGCATCCCAAATGCTCCTTAAAATTGGTCTATTTTAATAAATGCAGTCCAGGAAATGTTTTCTTCTTCTGAAGCTTTCAGGGGAAAAGGAAGCAGAGAGGAAGACAAGCGAGCAGAGCCCAAGGAGCATCCAGCAAGTTCTTTGAGTAAAGAAAGAGCATCTGCCAGGATGCAGCATGGGTGCAACAAGCAGCATATGTGAGTCTACTGAATCCTGCAGCATCTCTCAGCTGCATGAAACACACCACGCTTGCAGCTCAGGGATCTCCAGCCTATATTTGTAATGCAGACTTTAAAACCAGCTTCATCCCAGGGACTGGTTAGTTCTTCTTTTATGGGACTTGATGAAAGAGATTTGTAACTCTTCATGGAAGACAAAAAAAAAAAAAAAAAAAAGTTCTAGTCATCTCCAGGCTTCCCGGAAGATCAGGGTTTGGGGCTGAGGATTTCCTCAAAATCAGGGGTTGCTTCTTATTACTTGCTCCAAGCCCTGCATGACTTCTTTTACCTGCAAATACTTACTACCTTCTGACAACACAACAGGAAAATGTTACTCCGAAGGGCCAGAACTTGGATAAACAACATTCAGCATTCCTCTTTCCTTATTCCTGGGCTCGCTGAAGGGCTGACTTGCAACCACCATGGGTTATTGTAGGGAATCCTTGTACTCCCCGTCCTGCTCAGCGCTGAAAATGGTTGGTGAGACTCACAGCACAAACTCTGACGTTGTGAGCAACGTTGCGTGCTTGGCTGTCACGCCTGGCAGGATCTGAAGGGTCTGCAGAGTCCGCGATGGTGGACCACCTTCCTGAAAGGGCAATTGGTCGGGCTGCAGCAGCAGCGGAGGGCTGTGTGCCGTGGGTTTGGTGGCCGGCCGAGGCCGGGTGGCTGCAGACAGCCAGTCTCTGGCACCCCTGTGTGGCCACCGGCACTATCACAGCCCAGGGCAGGCGGGGGGAACCGCAGCCTTCCCCAGGGAGCAGCTCCCCGGCAAGACAGGAGGGCAAGGAAGCATTTCTGAAGGGTCTAGAGGGGAGATTAAATCCTGTCTGCCGAGGCAGCAAGTCCCTATGAAGGATGGGAACCCTCTTGTCCACATTTTTTGCTCCTCCGTGCAGGGTCAGGAGGTCCATATGGATGTGGGCACCTGGGGCGAAGCATTGAGGAAGGGACGAGGCTTCGGGGTTTCAGTGCCTGGGCACAGCCAGGGTGCAACCCTCTCTGCAGTGTTCCTACAGCTGGGGCAGGGGAGCAAGAAAATGAGCCTTTTTTTTTATGCTGACTTTTTTTTATGCTCTCAGTGGAGATAGAAACTGTGTCTACATGGAGAGCTTATGGTGATAGCTGTTATCTGAATTAAATGGCAGAAAGCCAGTGTTACAAGGCTATGGATGGTGCAGCAGGGATGCTGTTAGCTGGGTTTAACCCTCTTGTCCATTCCCCTGAATTACTTCCCTGGCAAAACAGCTGAGAAAACAAAAATAACCAAAAATACCACTTGGGTGCTCCAAACTGGCTGCCTTACAGCCAGGCCAGCGTGCGGGTGGGAAGCTCTGCAGAGGGCTGAGACTCCCCACTCCTACCCAAGGTCAGGGGTCCTCTGAGGCCTTCCAGTCCCCTTCCAGTCCCCCCCATCACTGGATCCCAGCAGGCAAGCGAGAGCCCACTCCCACGGCGCCTGACATGGAGGCAGCGTGCTCCAGCATGGTGCTCCAGCAAGGCGCCCTGAGAAACGGGGAGCTCCTTCCACCCTTGTTCATCCAGCCTCCAGTTTATCCTGCTGTTTAACCCAGCCATCTCATTACTTTTGCTGCCCAAGCTGCTCCTTAATTTAATTTCCATTCCTAGGGAACTCAGGAAAGGTGGATTTTCCCCAACCTTATTTCCTACCACTCTTCATGCCTCTTGGGAGAGGTGAGGAAGCACTCAGAGGGCTTAGACCCACCTTGCAGAGATGTCAGGGTTGGAAGCAGGACCCTGATTTCTTGCCTCTGGACAAGTACTGACCATAGCCAGGAGCAGGGCTGGCCCTTGCAAACATCGGTCCCTCCTGGGCCATGTGCAGGGACACGGTGGGCACATGGCGTGTCTGGCTGAGCGATGTGTGGGCAGCAGGTCTCTGGAGCAGCCGTGCTCAAGCAGGTGATGGGTAGGAGCAGGAAGAACCTAGAAGGGCTCTCCTCCAAACAGTGGAGAGCGTAGATAAGAGCCCTGTGCTTAGAGTGGGACCCAGGGCCTTGGCTCAGATGCATTTGGAGAAAAAGATGGCAGTGGGCTCAGTGTCGCTTCAGTGCCACCAGATGTGACCCTCTGTGTGGCACCGTGGCCACTGAGAGAGCATCTGAGCCAAGCAGAGCAGCCTGTGCACCTCCCATCCTGTCAGCACCCAGCAGACCACCAACCAGTGCTGAGCAAGCTTCATCAGTCACGGGTGGAGACAAGGTCCTGATCTTAAAATCAAGGGCTGTCATGCTTTTGGGTTGCTGGGTGGGTGCACAAGAACCCAGGAGAGATCTCCTGGGCCTGATCCTCTGCGTAGACACCACCCTGGACTTTCTCCTGTGAGTGGAAGAACTTCCTACTATCCCAGCAGACCTTCATACCCGAGTCCAGTTCTCAGCTTGCTGGTAGGGTCCTGTACTTTAAAATTGTCATTATCTGAAATAAGCTGCAGCCCAAAATACGTGTTGTAACGCCTTTCCCAGTGCAAATGATGTGCAAAGAAGTGGAACAGGTCTCAAGCTATGCACAAGAAGTCTTAAGGCTGAGGGCAGAGAAGATACAGTCCCATATGGGTGTGGAGATGGCCTGTGGAGAGCAAAATACTCATTACTTCCAGGTGAAGAACGAGACAGCATCCAAAGGAGGCCCCAGCAACGCTCCGAGGGCTGGAACCCCTCTGCGGGGAGGACAGGCTGGGAGAGCTGGGGGGGCTCAGCCTGGAGCAGAGAAGGCTCCGGGGAGACCTTCCTGCAGCTGCCAGGGCTGAGAGGGGCTGAGGAGAAAGGTGGGGACAGGCTTTTTAGCAGGGTCTGTTCAAGCTTTTGTACCAAGAAAAAGGTGTGAGTTCCTCGGAACCGTGAAATGTTTAAGACAGAAACCGCATATTGGTCCGCCACACAGGGCTCTGAGCACCCTGCTCTGGTTGCAGATGTCCCTGCTCACTGCAGGGGGTTGGACTAGATGGCCTTGAAAGGTCCCTTCCAACCCAAACCGTCCTGTGATTCGATTCTATAATAAGGAGCAAGTTAAAACAAACTTTAAAGTATCTTCTTGCAGATCCAGCTATGGGACTTGCTGCTGCAGGTTGTCTGCAGGCAGAGCCTTTTCATCTCCAGCCCTGGCTTCAGGAAGGCCCTGGGCTGTATTCCCGGAGGAGGGGGTAGTTCGAAGAAATTGGGTTGGGAGCTGCATCAGATCCACACCTTCAACTCCTGGCTGCTGGAAGCTAGGTCACTTCCTACCATGCTGTTCCTGGCAGCATTCTCCCAAGCAGTCTCCATCCCTAAAGGGTTAGGAGATGGTACCTGTCCCCATGGTGGGGGCAGAGCTTGCTCTACCACCCGGAGCTCTGCAGCCTGTTGCAGCCAAGGCTGACACCAGGTCTGGAGTGGGTCTGACCACCGTTCCACTTGGTGGGATTTCATAAGGATGTCTTCAGCCTCAGAATGCCTTTGGACAGGGGAAATAACCCCCAAATGGCTCTAGGTGGGAGCAGTCAGCTCAGGACCCTGCCTGGGCACTGAAATCTCAGTGGTGAACATCTCTGCAGCGACGGGAGCACCCTCAGCAGCTGGACATCCAGCCCAGACAACACGGCTTTGCCAGTGGCAAATCCAACCTGCCGCGCACGGTAGCTGGGACCGGCGCTGCGGGCTTTTCTGGTGTCCCCATCTCCATCATCAGCCAGTGCTTTTTCCCTGGAAAGCATTTCCTTTTCCAAACTTTTCCCCAAAATTGAGCTGCCTGATAACGCTCTGAGCAAGAAAACTTAATTCTTCGGACGTGAATGCCGCTGGGATGGTCTGGCACCGAGGTGGCAAAGGGACCCACTTGCTTGTCACAACCGTGGGGCCCTGCGGTGCGAAAGGGACACTGGGGAAAGGGACATCCTCGGGGACGGCCGGGAACATGCTGTCCCTCCTCGCTGGCTCCAAGGCACAAGGGAAATATTTCATCTTGTGCAGGAGCGTGGGCAGGGAGGGACGGGAGACCTGAAGAAAGGGCTGCAGGAGCAGATTTCATGCCTCTGGTTTGAGAGCGGGACAGCTGTTGAGCCCAACATGGTGAAGGACGAAATGCCAGGAGACAGCCTGTCCCAGACGGTCCCTCGTGGGGCGGTCACAGGCCTTCCCATGGCGGAGGCAGCCGGGGTTGGATGCCGCCCATCCACCGTCCTGCCGGGACGTGGCTGCCTGGGGTGGAGGGGATGCGGTGGGTGGGAGCGGCAGCGCGTGAGGGCGACGTGCACCTCGGCAGCTGGCGGTCGTGCTCCAGACCCACCTGCTGAGCCCCAGCACCCTCAGCACCCCTCCTGCTTCATCCCTCGCCCTGGGCCACCCCGCGTCGCCGCCGGGCCCCTCTGCGCCCAGGGGAGGCTTTGGGAGGT
>NW_010539552.1:0-5988 GCF_000687285.1 Phaethon lepturus | reverse complement strand
TCCCCGGGCAGCGGGCAGCCTGCGGGGGCTGCATCCCAGCGGGGAGCCATCCCGAGCCCCGCTGCTGCGCCCGGGGAGCAACTCTGAGCCGCCCTCAAAACGACAGGTCACCCCTCCGAGTGCACTGCGGTACCGTGGGCCCAGGGGCACAAGGAGTGCATAAACGGGCAGACGCCATTAGAGAGCCATCATCTGCGCGGGCCCATTGGGGGCCCATTGCAAAGCGGCAGCAGGAGCACAGCAAAAGCGACCGCAGGAACGAAAACTTGGCACGTCGGGAGGATTCTGGGCCTGAAGAGAGCAATGGAAGCTGCAACGATCAAACGAGTCTGGAAAGTAATAACAGAGGAGCTGTCTGTCTGAAACAAAAAGATCAGTGGCTCCAGACACTTTTTGTTTATTAAGGTTTGTTCTTCCTAAAGGGCTTTACTTCAGGGTGATCTTGCATTATAAGGCAGGATTACCCTTACTTCCTCAATTCTGCCAAGTACAAGGCACTGCTTATGAATTATTGAACTCTTCATTTTCTGTGCGCACTCTGGGTAATGGCAAGCCTATGCGTTAAGAGGACAACCTGCCGATTATTCAATTTTCATGTGCTTTATTAACATGGTACATCAAGTATACACACATCAACAGCACACTGAAAAAAAATCTGTTTGCTTTAGACTCAAATATTATGCAAAGCAAAGAAATTATTACAAAAAAGGGCTTCCCCCCGTTTGTTAGCAGGTTCAATTATTGTGCCACTTAACCTGGCTATTTCAATGTTCATCTCCTCCTGACTCCACATGGAAGCGTTACTACCAGCATTTAAAAATAAGCTAAAGCCTTAGATTGCTCAAGAGTTTTGGTTTTAGAGCTTAAGTAGAGGTGCATAGCAAGGATTACTGAATCAGAAGAAAGTTGGCATGTACTGTGCCTGCTGTTGGATACATCCCCAATACCGTTGCAGGGATCAAATTAAACAAGCCCCGGTTTTAATTAAAGGTGAAATTATGGATATAGTTCTTCTGATGCCAGCATGAAACAGAGAGGCTCAGCAGCTACCTGTGTCCCCTTGCACTGGGCAGGCAAATTGGTAAGATACTGTATTTTTTGTTTGTTCCTATTTGCCTCTATCAAACACACACATCTGAGTGGGTAGCAGAAAATATGGCCAAATCTAATTTCTTTCTAGATATCAAACAGAAATCTTCAAGCACTCTTTGCATTATTTCCTCGGCAAGAAGCTAGACTGTGCTGAAGGCAACTACCGCAACTACGCTGCGGCAGTAACGCGTGGCATAAACACACCAAGTAACAGCCTTCACTGCTGCACTCCACTAGCTGCTTCTAGGTGTCCGTACACACTGATCAATCAGGGGCTATGTTTTCATTATTGGATATAGTTTGATAATCAAACAAATCAGATATCAGCAGCTCTTTGATAACACTAGTTTGGAATAGCCACTACAGCTTGGTTCTACATAAACCAGCTGCATGCAAAAACTTCATGAAACTCAGTAAAGTAGCATCAAAATTTCAATATGACTTCGTGACTTTCTTGCTGTTCTTTGATTTTCTTACAGACCCGATTCTTCCAAACATTTAAACAGGCACTTAACGAAGTGCATTCAAGGAAAACAATCAGGAGGGTACTGAAGGCCATGACTAATTTTCGACATGTAGAAACACTGCCGGCATACGGGGGATTGCTCATGTCTGTAATGTTAATCATGCGTGCAGGAATCCTGCTGGATCAGAGTCGACACACTGTGAATCCCAGCTGTACGAATTAGGTCTGTGCCTAAGAATGCTTCTGAAATTGGATGTGCTTTAGGAGCTGCCTAAGTCTAATGAGGTACTGCAGGCTTTGCTGAAATAAGGCCTACATAAAACGGATGAAAACTTTTTTCTAAATTTGAAAGAGAAATGTATTTAACAAGATATATAAAGATGCCATCAGGAGTTAGTAAAACTATTCATATTAAATATAATTATTCAGTATACTTATTCAATCATACTATTTATCTGTCTTTACATACGTAGAAGAGAAAGACCTGCTTCTATTTGTTAGATGCTTAGCTTTTTGAAAGAGTAACATAAGAAGTGAATTGATAAGTAATGAAAGCATTAACTGTCATATAAAGATTATGAGACTGGTGCTCGGTAGTGCAATTAAATTTAATGTTTGTTTCTCTGTCTCTGTGAATAACGATAAGATTTCCCTTGCGAATATCTAAGCTGCTGACTGATAACATTAGGACAACTGCTCTGGGTAGCCAATGCAATTCATTGCTAACCATGTCATCAAACTAAGTTTTGCAATTACCTTAAGTGACCTTAAGCGCTGAGCAAGGAGATAATATTTAGGCGTGATTACCTAGGCAATAAACATGCATAAAACTATCCCCCAACCAGGTCACCCATAAAAAAAAGAAAAATAAGAACTCATTTGAATAATACTGAGATGTAAAGATGTATTCTTTTTTTGCTTTGTTTTCTGTGATGAGCCTGTAATACAGGTGTGATTACTTTCAGAGATATGAATTTATAGTTCACATTTCTGGATAAAAGAGCCAGGAAGGCATTAATAACAACTGAAGATCAATCAAAATCAGAAATGCTTTCTGAAAAAAAGGGTAATTGAGAAACAGAAAACTTGACGCTTACAACAAACTCTTGAGGGAGAGACATTATTTCTGAAATACGTTGAATGTTGTCTAATTAAATAGAGGAAAACATTCTGGTGGCTAGACTCCCAGAACCCTACCATCACACTTGCTCTTCAGGAGTGCTTATTAGTAAGAATAGCAGTATTGTTTTAGAGCAATGTGCATGCTCTTACAGGAGAGTTCAATATTATTCAATAAAATTCACCCTTTAGGAGACAATGAGCACCTCACAGGAGAGCAGAATTTGAAGACTTCAGAACTGCAGATCATTTATCTCACACTCGAATTTTTGTGGAATACATTACTCACTGTTTTCTCCTGTTACTTGACCAACACCAGCGATGTCTCAGATGTCTGAATGAAACAATCAGTCTTTAGTAATGAGAGTAATGATCACCCTATCCTCTGCTCGTACAAACTAAGTTTCACCATCTCACATAATAATGCCTTGACAACCCTTGCTGCAGCTGCTGCTAATGAGAAATTAGTGATGCCCCAACAATAGGAAGAAGCTGAACAGATTTAAGTCGGGTCAGCTCTAATTGCACTGGGCTAATCACCAGCATCCTCCCCACAGCAAAGCTGGGGTTTCTGTCACGCTTCCCGCAAGCCCATTCCTGTGCCCCGTGCTGGCAGGGCTGCTGCCACGTCCAGCAGACACCAGGTTCTGGTGTGCTGGGTGGCTCTGGAAGCCAAGCGGCCATAACGCTATTCCTGGTTCTTTTTCCAAGTTCAAGCTTCTCGTTTCCATTCATTTTCACTATTATGTGCACCCCTGTTTATCCAGGCTGTACAGCAACAAACCGCCCTGTTGTTCAAAACACAGTTTGGGGCTGCAATGCCTATCAAATTTATTGAAGGCTTCCTCGATCACCTGAATTCTTGGTGATCTAAACTTATTTAATGTGCCCGGGAGATTCAGTTAGTCAAGGTGGTACAATACGTGATGTACAGGATGTGACTGACGTTAAATTGACTACAAGATAATTAGATGCTAATGTCACCTTTGTGTCAGGATGACATGAATGTCACTATCTAACACATCTGTGTAATTTCTGAGTGACTACAGTGTCACCTTGAAGCCTGTTTAAGGCACTCTGACGGTGCTAGTGATGACATGGTTGCAGTATTGCCCCATGCGTAGGGTGTGCTGTTTGGCTGTGGGCAGACACTACGATCCCTGCAGCGGCATAACACTGATTCACCTACAGTTGCCAAAAAGCCTACAACCAAAGCCAAAAATGAACCGAAATAACTTTCTTCTCTCTCAGCCTAGCTGCCACCCAAACTCCTCCCTCACGTGCACACACACCTGGAAACATTCTGTTTTCCCCAGTCCCTGAGGCTCAGATCTGGCAGTCCTGAGTTAGTGACCGCAGACTGTGTGATACACAGAAGCTGGATGAAGAGTAGGCAAATTTTGGTGGCTTTTCTCTTTTCTGTCTCCTCAGCCCTGGAGGAGAATGCTGCCCTACACCAGCTAGGACATGAGAATGCAGCCCTCGATAAGCAAAATTTAATCAGGTGTTAATTATAATGTTATACATAGGACAAGAAATTCTGTCCCTTCAAAATGTACAGGATTCCCAATTCTTCTCACATTGAAGCTACAGTATTGACGCTGATCCACAAAAGAAAAGCACTCCTGAAGTTAACTGTGAAAACGTTACTCATCTACCTGAAGTATCTCCCTTGATTCACTCCTACTTACTTTTCTTTTGCTAATTACACAGGCAGGTCCCCTCTGGCAGCCCACCTCCTCCTGCCCAGACCAGCCCCTTCTCCCCAGTCTTGCAGCAGAGGCCTGTGGGAACATCCTTGGATTGGATGTATTTGAATTCCCAGACAGGTGAGGATGTAAAGCCTGGCCTGGAACATATTAATTAATATGTAACTGAAGAATGAGGGCACAATCTGGGATATTTTCCTACAACACCTACTTAAAAGTCAAACAAGCACAGAAACAGATCATGCCATACCCATAAAAAAAGACGACCATGATGCTTTATGTTGAAATATTAAGAAAGAAATACAGAGCTGCCCTACGTGGTGCAGCCAGCTCTACGCAACTCTGCCTCCGAGGTTTGTCTTCTCCGCTATCTCCCGGGCCAGACACCTGGACGTTCTCCAGAGCGTATTTCAGTGAGAGTTCCTCCTGCTGCAGCCCTCCTCTCAGCGAACACCCTCTGCTTGCGCTCGCAGGTCTCTCTCCACCAACTGCAGCCATCCCACAGGAGCTCAAATACCGGCCCCGGCGGAATCAGGGAAAGCCCAGACAGCAAAACAAACTTGGTGTGACGGGGAGAAGCTGTTCACAAGGAATTCTGCACCATCGGCAAGAAATTCACGTGGATAATTACATCTCCAACTCCTCAGCGTCGGGGAAGTGTTTGTGACAAAAGAAAGAGCTCAGTGTTTAAATGCAGTAATAAAAGCCTTCCAATGCCCTCTGCAGCGTCAGGACCGAGTGCTGGCTTCCATTCCAGGTGATATAATGAGAGGGTAAATGAGAGTTCAGCACCCACCATGCGTACATCTCTTCTGCTTTTATGAGATCTGATATGTAAAAACTGTTCTCTTCTTTACCACAAAAGAGAATTTATTTTAATCTCAGTTGGATCTTATCAGACATGCTGTACCTATCAGCTCTTTGACACAAAAACCAAAGAAAACACTCAAAATAAAAGGAGTCGGACATAATATGAAAAAGGAAGAGGATATCTATAAAAGTATTATGAACTTTAAATGCACAAGTATATTTCAGAACCCCCTTTTTTTAAAACAAAAAGTTGTTGCAGCCAGATACCCAATTCAGAACAAAGACAACAGACTAGCCCCATCACCTACAATAAAACCATCCCTACCTATCCTGGCCTTGAATTTAATTGAGAAGTCAACAGTGCCCATGGCATTGTACTTATACTCTGAAAACTTTCTTAGGAGGCATTTAGAAGTGCAGACAATCTCGGTCCTAATAAATATATTTGCCTGTGGTTTGTGAGATCCAGGCACGTACATCTGCAGCTTAAATGCCTTGTGCTGGGAACTCTATGGAAAACCCAACATTGAAAGTTAAGCTTATGAGGCACCACACTGTTGAAGACTAACCAGCAGCAGTCAGGAAGATTAACTTTTTGCTTTTGCAGCTGTGCCAGATGTTAAACTCTGACCATGATGCCAGCAGCACTTTCATGAACACTCACCAGAGGAGGTTATGACGTGCCTCGGGCGTGCGCGGCCGCGCAGGTAGCCAGCTCACGGCTGGGCCTTACAGAGCCTGGCCAGGGGAAGCCGGCGCCGCAGCGCGCAGGGCAGGGCAGCGTCCCCGGCA
>NW_010539551.1:4257-15517 GCF_000687285.1 Phaethon lepturus | reverse complement strand
AAACGTGTAGATGTGGCACTTGGGGACATGGATTAATGGGCATGGTGGTGTTGTGTTGATGGTTGGGCTTGACGATCTTAAAGGTCTTTTCCAACCTTAATGATTCTGTGATTGATACAGGTAATCACACCTCTCATTTTATAAATACAAAATGATTTTTTTGTGAGAATAGCTTTTTTTGTTTCCTTCTCATATACCCAAGGGAAGATAAAAAACGGAATCTCTTGTTTTATATTAGAAATGCACATAGCATTTGTTTCAGAGCCTTTTCAGACTATTCTTTGTATTCTTGCTAAAATGATTGATATGAACAGTCTCTAACAACATTCCTCAGTTCCAGTCTAAATGGTGACTTTTGTAACTGGTGGTTGATATTATTTGATCATGGATGGATTTTATTACTTGTAGCTTTCCATCATTGTTATTACTGGACAACCAGGATTTCCTTTTACTACATCATGCAGTTTCTGGCAGATATTAACGCAGCTGAAAGCCAAAGTGCAAATAACAAACTATGATAAATAGTCACTCAGAAAGAGCAAAATCTATCTGCTTCTGCATATTCAATGAAAATTCACTCAAGTTAAGGGCATGTACAGAGTGGTCTCAAAAGGTGACATGGACAAGACAAAATAAAATAAAGAATGGGTCATTTTTTCTTAATTTAATATATAGAAGAAAGCTTTTAGCCACACATACCAAAACAAAACAACAACAATGACAACAAAGGTCAAACAAACAAGAAATAAGGAAAAGAGATTGCTTGTTCTTCAAGTTTTTCAGGACTCTTTTTCTCAATGTAGAGCTCATGGCATCACTGTTCTAAAAGCAGCAAGGAAATGAAATCTGCTGGAAGACAGAAGTGGTTCTTATTAAATCTCTACAAACTACAGTTAGAGTAGCACCGCAAAATAAACCAAACCTAAAAAATTATCTTGTTTTTTAAGGATTCCTATCACAAATCCTTCATCTGCAGACCAAGAAAACTCCACATATATCCCTGAATCATCCAGGAAATCCCAAACATTACTAGGCACTACAAATCCCTGATATTTCTAGGAAAAAAATAAATAAAATGTAAAGCTCAGAGTTTTTAAATAAGATCAGAACTTCTAAAATCATAAAAGAGGCACAGATCCAATCCTTGTAAATTTTCAGTTCATGTCTAATACACTCTTACTTGTGCCTACTACAAATCTGGGAGCAAACAATGGGATTAAGATAATTATCAAATTTGCATGTGATCTGATTTTTGCCCATACACAGTATCACCCACAATTCTTGCTTTTAAGAATTGGTACCTAGAAATCCATTTTCTGAAGCGCTTCATTTTACTTAAAAGAATGGGTGCAAATTCAACACTGTCAAGTCTATTCTGATTTTCAACATCCCTGTTAAAATGCATTATGTCTACTATGCCTTCATCCTCTGTATATACAAACACTACATGAGTCTGCACACTCGTCTTAAAAATGGTTCAGGCAATAGAAGTGTAACTAACTAGTCCTACTAGCATCCATTACTTTTTTTTTTTTTATATTTTTGTCATTCATAAACAGTATGTGAACCAATACAAAATGCCTGCTTTCATTTTACTGAATGAGGATCCAATGCTTCTTGTTACATTGATTAACGCAATACATGTTGTTAGCAAAAAAAAAAGACAGAACAGCATAGAAGAATATGTAATGGCCTCAAAATTATTTTCTTAGTTTATTCTGTGCAGCAGCTATACAAGCCTTCTTTTTTGTATGTGTCGGTCAATAAGATATCTGTTGTGCTTTTGCACAAAGAACAAAGATGCCTTTATCAATTCTCAAAAGTCTGTAGGACAAACCATTCATGTTGTCAAACCCCCTAAAACCCTTTCAGCAAATAATGAAATCCATCAGTGGCAAATGTCAACATACTAATTTGTTAAATACAGAACAAAAGCAACATTCAGAAGAGGTGCCTCATTTCATGTTATATCAGCCCTTCAATTTGTAACAACTTTACGGCAGCCCACAGATCATGCACTATTAAAACAGAACAGCATTATAATTATTAAAACTAGAACAATCTACTCTCCTTACAATAAATGCGTAATAGTTCAACAAAACTGTAAACAAAATCTTTTGGGAACATCCAACTCTTTGCAATGCATTCATTTTCCTCCTTTTTGGAAGATTATTTCCAAGTGAAATCTTATACACAAACACAGATTCTCTTTCACACACAGTCACATTTATTGTACTGGTGGAAAAATAAGATTAAATTACATCATATCCAGTGATAGAAGAGCTTCAGTGTGCCTGAGAATTACTTTATCCATTATACAGGACATCGAGCTATTATTGTTGAATCATATAGCAAAGGGACAGTTAGCTAGAAGTAACTAGTGTGCCTATGAATTACTTTATTCATCATACAAAGACATTCAGCTGTTATTATTGAATCACATAGCAAAGGAGAGTTTAACTGGAAATAGCTAGCATGACTGAGAACTGTGTTAATGTCTTAGAATATTAAGTATCACCTACTAATGAACTTTTCTTCTGTTGCATTTTCTATCAATTTACCTTGTCATACATCTCCAGATTTGTTTCAGTGCATCATAAGGACTAAACAAATACTTCTCCTGTTGTCCAGGACACTGCCACAGAATACATTTACCTGTTCTTTTCAAAGATGCCAAAAAGAAGCAAATACTATCATATGCTAGAAATATCTATTGCATCCAACATTTCTTCTGGAGATTTCCAACAGTGGCCTGATAACTTGTGCCCTCTGAATTCACCTTGAAAATAGAAAGGAACTTTTCAAGTTTTTAAATTGAGAATGCCAAATTCTGTATTTGGCAAAATGCTAAGGATAATACAGATTATATTAATAAATATTTTCCCAAGTCCAAAAGGACAGAGTGAAGTGGTTTCCTGCCTTGCAAGATCACAGCAAATAAACTAACATGGGTCAAAAGATATCCATTTTGAGGTGATTTGGTTTTAAATTACCAAAGATTTTCAATTTTTAGAGAGTAGAAAATTTTTAATTGCTCCCCATGTACTCTCCTGACAACATTTCTGCCAATACACTAAAGCTTCTGTCTTTTTGTTAGGTCATACATTCATATTTTCATGTAGATATTGACCACGCACAGGAAGCGAACATATTCAAAAACTCCTACCAAGACCAAACAGAATCAGGTTTCCAGTTAAAATCAAGTTAATGCTAGTTGGATAACACGTAGTTCTTTATGGATACTTCCTTGCAAACTCAGTTGGGTCTATATCTTTTCAAATGGTTAAACTTTGTTTCTACGTGTTCCATATTGTCAGCACTAATCAAATCAATCTTTTTAAACCTCAGATGGTATTTGGCATTCCTATCGGTTTAGATTCATAAATCTGGTGATCAAAACATTGTGTAAATTGTATAATTTGTCAGAAAGTACAGATTGAGGTTTCCAAATAGCTAACAGTTTTAGAGCCAAATCCAGTCCCTGTACTAAATCTAGTTAATCTCCACAGACAGTGTAATTACTTTACATTTTTAGCTTTATCAGAATTTAATGTCAAGTGGAAGAACACTGAGACTTGCTTCAACTGTAAAATAGTGTGTCTCTGACGTACTGTACATACTTGCTTGACTGCAGCTTAAACTTCAGTATAGCAGTTTCATGTTGGTTTTCAAGTAGGAAACATTTAAAAGGATAAATTCCATACTGAAGTAATATTCTGGATTCAAAGCTCTAGGTCTATGCTACGGTCTTCACCACCTGTTAGCAAAGTCACGGGTAGAAACAAGAAGCTGTTACCCTCTCCATGGCCTGACACGGGAAGGGATGGCACAGCGCCTGCCACCGTGTTTCTGCTGGGCTCAGTTCCAAGTTCTGGAGAGAAAAGCTCTTCGGTGATGGCAATAGGTGCCTCACCCCTGCCAATAGCTATCACTCTATAGCTATACCTACAGCAGGTTTAAATTTAGTTCACTGAGAATTCACTGCAAATATTAGTTATAATGACATATGCAAGTTGGATGTGGCTGTTTCTTCTCAGAAAGCAGTGGAAGTATCTCTGTGACTGCACTGCATTTTTTTTTCTGAGAACTTCACATTTATACATACGTGCTGTTATATTAACCCAGATCAACTGTCCCAGCAAAAACAGAAATTAAGTTTCAAGAGACAAATAACATATCTAATCCGGCACTATCAGAGACCCCAATAGAACCAGGATCTGTTTAAAGTCAGAGGCCTGTTTCTCAGATATTATACAAAAAAAAGTAAACAGCAGTAAGTAGAGACTGTTGGTTTATACTGGCCATAAGGCAGAAGGGTTTGAATTGAGAAGGATGTGCCCAGTGTGGTTTTTGAGAAAAAAATGTTGCTTAGTCCTTAGACTGAATTTGGTGAATCCTTTCTCTGCCAATAGCTCTCTTTTCAGAAAACTATGTGAAGCTAAGACTTCACATAGACTGTAGGCAGCTTCATTTTACCTTTTTCGCCTTCCTTGCAGTAAAGGCAGATAGTTGTTTTTTCCATCGGGCACCTTCATGCCACTAAATTAATAAAGTATTACAATTGCTCTGGAAAAGTGAGTGAATAAAAGCAGTTCTCTCTGCACTGTTTTAACACATCTCTAACCTATCAAATTATTGCAGAGGAAACATGATAACCCAACCTTAAGTCATGGGATTCAGAAAGAAGAATTCATCTGTAAATCTGGTTGTTCCAAGACACGACTTGCACATACTGCTTTTACATATATACTATGTAATATTAGTATATAATGTTAAGCATTACAAATACATCACACAAAATGAAAATGAGAAAAGCAGCACTGGCCCTAAAGACCTTGCCTTATTATGCTACTGAAGGCAGTGGGGAAAAGAAAAATTGCCCCTAACAGCTCAAAATTATGTTCTACAGTTACTTGGAAGTAACTTCATGTTCTCTCCAAGCTAACTAGCTTGTCTCTGATACGCTGCATTTTTGTCTGGAGCACTGTACTGTAAGTAAAATACTTACGGCACTTCAGCTAGCACTGAAAAGTGCACACAATTTTATGTGCGAAGACAGAAACCTTTGAAATATCCGAAGATATGTATGTAATATATACAAGATAGTTACAAAGCCATTTCAATCACTGACAAGCAAGTCTCTTTCTCACTTCATCATGCTAAGGTCTAATTTAGGCCTCTGAAAAATTTTCTCAGTGGCCAAGCCATATCCACTTTTCTTTTGGTGGTCTATGAATTATCTCCAAGAAGACTAACAAGGCTATTCAGAATTACATCATAACTCTAACTCAGTATCTATCACTACCAAGCTGGTGGTCATATGAAAAATTTATTCCTGACAGTGAACTCCCAGATGTTTATTTGACAAAATATGAGAAAGAATATTCCTGTAAATTCACTGTACTAGCTCTTTACAGTTCAAAACACTACCTTAAATTTCACCTTCAAACAATTTAAGCAGAAGATAACAATTTTCCAAGTAATCTTAAAGATTCTAAAATGATGCTATAATTAAAGGGAAATGAACCTCTATAAATATCAATGCAGCATCATACCATTAATGAAACATTATCAAATGAATATAACTTCACTGTTCAGTTTCAATGTTTAAAGCTAGACTTAGAAGTCAAAATGATCAGGAATGTGTAATACCAAAGCACATAGTAACCTCCTTTGTTAAGCAGAGACTTAATTTATGCAACATTGTGCAAAGAGCAGGCAGTCATCACAAACCAGATGCCTGCCACCCGGCAAGAAAATGGACAGGCCTTGAAATTGAAAGGAATGAAACCATCTATTTCCTTCATGCTACCACAGACAGAGGAAATAAAAAAACCACCCCAGAAAACAGAGATGGTGTTTTATTCACAAACCACGACCTCCAAGCAAATTTCTCATATTTTCAAACCCACACAGCTCAATTAATTTCCCGCAATTCATCATAGACCCAATTCCCTCACAGAAAAAGGAAACTCACAGCATCCTTCTCTCCTCCTTGTAAGCACTCTCAGCAGTCTACTTGTCCTTCTGATCTTCCTAAGGACAAAATGTTCTTACATGCATTCCTCCACCAATTTCAACAGTTTAACTCTCAGATTGTACCACGAGATCCATACCGGTCCCAAAGCAAATCTCCAGCAGCAACAAACTGTTGCGAAACATGCATGTGTGCAGAGAAAATTCATATGACAACACTCAGACTGCAATGTATCACATATCAGCCCTTAGAAAAAATTCCTGTCAAATAGAATGATCAGCAATCCCATTAGGTGCTAACTTTTATATGACAAGCTATAATATTTTGACAGTACTCTGAAAAATTCTGTAGTTCTACAGTTCAGCTTTTCTCAAAAAAACCCAACTTTTCCTTAGTAAGCATGATCAGAAGAAATTCAATTACTGAAATGTAAAAAAAGGCTGCAAAATCTCTTTTTAACCCCATTAAAGGTTTAGGGTTTGATGGTAGTATTGGCACACTTCGAAAATTGTGAGGGTTTTTAATTGATATTTTTCTTCTAAAGGAGACTTCAAATGAAATTGTTTTGAAAGGGCAATTGATACAGTTTCATATATATTAAGAGTTCTAAATAAATAGTTACTTTACTCATACAGCTATGAAAATCTTGCACCTTTCAAAGAATATTATTTCCTATGAGAAATGTTGCAAAAAGACATCTTTAAAATGAACTATACATGTTAATTCACTTTTGAAGAGAAGAATTATAATTTTTACTTTCAATATAGTGGAACAGACACAAGGGCTACATGATTATTCTCAGGATACACAAGACTGTTTTTCATTCCTTCCCTCACACATCAATGAATAAACACAAGGATGCAGAATAATTTGGAGATGACCAGCACATCAAAGGAACCTGCTCTGCATGCAACATAAAAACCTTAAAAATTTGGCAGTGGCAGAGAAAGTACAGAAGCTAGCAAAGGATTTTTTTAGATGTTTGGTGTAAAAGAATTTTTATAACCATCCCTCATTTTATTAACTTTATTAGTGTATTCACTGCAAAAGTCTCAGAACACAGAAAAACCAAGGCATTAATATCACTACTGGCCAGATTCCCCCGAACACATCCTATAATTGGCCCCTCTCCTTTCAACACGTTTTTTGCTGTTATTTAATGAATATTCTTAGGCATACCATTGAACATTTCCAAAATGAGCGTGTGGACATTCATGTCATGACAGAACAGTATATCACATCTGTTCTATCCAAACAATCTTCCCTACTTGTACTTAATATGTCAAGGAGGAAAACAATGAAAATTAGAACAGTTTCCTACACCTCATGAAAGAGAAATAATCTACTGCCAAAGAGATCTAACTCAGTTAACACCGGTTAAAGCCTAGAGTAAGCAGATAATGATTAGTTGAAAGTGTGTTGGAATACCTGATTTGACATTTGAGCATTACTAATAACAATAGATACCAGCACTACATTTTTAAACCAAGTAACCTCCGCAATAAGTAGAAATGGATCAAACCATCAAAAAATCCACACCATTGCTTAAGAGATTTGCCAGATTTATTGTCACTGTGGATATGAACATCACCCACTATTAAGAATTGTATGTGTGCATCCCACTCAGACATCAAAAGTCTAAAAATTACGCTATTAAGAGAGTGGTTTCTAGGCAGATAATAAAGGACAAGTTTAAAATAGAAAGGTTGAAAAACACCTGAAGAATTACATATAAAGGGCCAAACCCTTGCTATCATTCCCATTGCAATCAATAGGCACAGAACTATGCTCAAAGTAGTCACAATAATAGTAACAACACCTTTTCCTATGGCTTAAGAAAACAAAGCTAAAGATAGCAAGATGAAACAGGTAATTTGAGACTACCAAATTAAGAGAAATGAACCAGCTTACTGACGTTTTTTAAGAATTATGGTGTCAGCATGGGTGTCTAAGTTCTCAAAGTGCTTTCAAGCCTAGTGAGTAAGTACTAAGCAATTTCCCTGAGTGTCAGAGTGAGGGCAAAGGGAATCCTTTCATACCATGGAACTTTGGTGCATCACCAACACTTTTCTGCTTTTTTTTTTAAAGCAGTAAAAACTGCTATATGTATGAAAGAAAGAAAGAGTTGCCAGTGTGTAATAACTGTGGCAAGGGGCAGCACAGGACTTTGCAACCACATTTCACAGTATGCTAGAAAGCTTATCATCTGCAAGCAGTGTTAAAACCTTTTTCTTTTTAAATCCCAACTTTATGACAAAAGGGCTAAAACATCTAACTAGCTGAAGTTAATAATCATATATATATTATATATAAGTGTATATATAATATATATAGAAGTTAATAGATTACCTGGTCCCATCCTCTTTCCCAGAAGAGACAGGTTTCAAAGCATCTTACAGATCCCCTGTAATTCCTCCTTCAGCTATGTTACAAGCATCAGATGGGAGCCAGAAGCAATACACATGACCACAAACAAGCTCTTTACCCTCAATAAGATCCTTAACTACCAGCTGCTTCCTTCAAGCTCTTAGTAACTTTGTCATTGCAGTTTCATTCTGCTATATTAACAAGCAGTAACTAATCCAAAACATTGGTAACCTCTGGAGGTTTACAACTGCAAACACAAAGCTCTGAGGAGCAGGTCAAAATCTTTGATTTCCTTACGGAGTTTTAAACTACACCTCAGAAAAAGGGCAAGTTTCCTCTCCAATCAACTCTCATTTGTCAGTCAAAATCCTCTCAGGAAGATCAGGTGGTATTCTACTCCAAGACTAAACATACCATTTAAGTATATACACACAGGAGCAAACAGAGTTGGATCAAGAACTAGCAACATAAAGTTTCTGGATGGCTATAATGCTCCCCCGTATACATCTTCTATATATGACGCCCACATCACCGAGTCATATATGTATGAGAAATCTGGATTTAGGCATAAAATAGCCCAGGAAATGAAAAACCCCAATCTTTAATTCTGATTTATTCAGAATATGTAGAATACACTTTTCTTCAAGGAACACCATACTGCGCTGTTTTTAAGCTGAAACTTTCCAAAGGCATGTATCTTCCTTCTGATGTAAAGATGAGGTAGTGATATGCAGAAAAGTTGAATTAAGCTGCCACCCAAATAATGTAACACACTACTCAATATCAAGAATCACTCAGTTCGCCAATTCCCAAACTTTATCAGCTTTGTTTATTTTTTCAGAAGGATTTTCCTTCAATTAAAACAAAGGAAAAAAAAAAAAAAAAAAGCCAAACAATAAATATGTAAAGAAATAGTTCTTCGGTTAATGTAGATATCTGCAGGCAAGTCTTGAACATGTACATTGGACTGCTAAAATGGAAAAATGACAGCAGCCTTAGAATTGAAAAACAGGAAGAATTTAGATCACAAATATGTTACTGTCCAGACTCTCATTTTACTGGCCACTGCAGTGCTGTAGTTTGACTTGATAATCTGACATAGTTAGAATGAAATTTAAGCTGGTCATATTACCAAAGTGGAAACAGCACTACAAATGTGCTGTAAATGCAGGAAACATAAGCAAAGCTGCTAACAGACTGTTGTTCCTCAGATGTACAGTGACTGGCTGCATCAGAGATGCAATGCTTATGTTCCTGTGTAGGGGCAAGATTCTGATCAGACACAAAATGGTTCATCAGCTTTGGGTCCCTCACAGTCATGTCCTTTATTCAAATCACAAAAAGGTAACTTCAAAGATAGCTGAAAAAGAGAAAAAAGTAAAGCAAGTAGTGCAGCATAGAAGGGGAACACTTGCGTATGGCAGTATTTCTTTGTGTTGACTGTTCTCAGCCCTTTTAGGGATCCCCATAAAGAGAAATGAAGGCATGTTATGTTCATATTTTATATCTGTTTGAGAAAATGCTTAAAGCCAAGTTCAGTTCTTCAGATGTAGGCATACGGCTCTTGTTATTTCAATGGGAGAGAAACATACTTGTATCTGAGAGTATAATTTTATTCTAATATTCATGTATAAAACATTTCAACACATAAAACTTTGGGCAAGTTTATAGCTGAAGGTTAAAAAAAACCCAAAACAATTGACTGGCAATGACTGACAGCAGGCCTCCAATATCCACACAAGAAGACTTTCCACATCCTGAACTAAAACAGGAGGGTCTAAATTGAACTAGACAAAGAAGATCCATTCATTGACCAATGATTCTCAGCACAAATTACTTCTTTCGTAAAAATGTGCATCTTGGAAAAAAAAGCTGTATCCAACAATGACTCTGCAGAATTAGGAGAATCTAGTAAAGCAGTAGAAGATGAGACTTCCTGAAAGAGGATGAGCATTCTTTCTCAACAGTGGAATCAGAGGAAGCACCACTATTTTTTTCCTTTCTTCCTATAAGCATTACCTCTAGCTAAACTCAGCCAACTCCTCCTTATGTAAACCTATGAATCAAACAGAGTGGGGAAGCAGAGCCTGCACCATCTGGGTATAATGACAGGGAGGTGGGTTTCTTCAGCATACTGACGGCATGGAAGCACAGACCATCTCAAAGACTCCCTCACTGGCCCCACAGGAACATTACACAAAGAAATTGCCAGAAAAGATCTTTGCAAAACATACTACAAAACAGACCCCAGGAATAATGAGCACACAACCGCCTTATTCTCTGGGATCTCATAAAGGAATATGTGCAACTACCGCACAGAGCTTCACCAAAGGCTTCTGGAGAGCACACTGTGCTATGCAATTAGTACCATGAAAAGAAAACCCCAGATGATCTTTATTTGCAAGTTCCTTGTCCAGGGAATGCTCCAGGTCACATTCAATTTAAACGTCATGTGATAAGAAATAATCAGGTGCTGGCCTTTGCCAGAGCTGCTTCACCATGCCTTTCTGACTTTTGTACACTAAGAGAGCAGATATTTTTAACTAAGTTGTGAGCACTGACAGTTTAACCAGAAAAAACCCAGCCTATTTGTAAAAGAGAATATGTGGCACTCTTCAATTGACTGGAAAGCTCTAATGAGCCTGTCAGTGTCAGATCCATGTCTCCCCCATTAGTTTCTCCATAAATGGCAACATATTAATCTCAGTTCACAGGTAGCAACTCTCTCAGCAAATCCATGACCAAGGAAAGTATATTGAGTCTCTATGGCATAACTGCAGAACTGTAACAGCAGCCTCTATCAGCACAATTCTACCTAAACACTAGCTAGTTTTTCCTATGAATTACGCATTTGGGAAAAAGGCAGTTGGGTTTTAAAATGCTGCATGTCATGCAACTTTCTGTTTGCCTGATTAC
>NW_010539551.1:0-4226 GCF_000687285.1 Phaethon lepturus | reverse complement strand
AAAGAGTGAGACAGACTCGTAAACCAAACAAAAAAAAATTGCTTCCAGGAGGACAATTACTTAGATTTTAAGTAACACAAATGCATTTGTATACTATTCATATTTACAGTTTTTGCAAACTCAGTTTATTTAAAAGTACCACACAAAATAAGGGAGACTACTTATTTGTAATTTGCAAATTTTTACAAACTTGTAATTTTTTTTTCACGTATTTTATAAGCTTAGAAGAGACAAAACTATGGACTAGAAGCCACAGAATGCTTTACCTAAGAAAAAGCCAGAACTGAGAGGCACTAAAGAATGGAAGACGTGCATTGCCCTCCATGCGTTCAGTGGAGAGCACCAAGAAAAGGTAGGTGTGTACAAGGCACAGATTCTTTTGTCTCAGATGCACACGTGCAAGTACACCTTGGAGTGGAACATGTAAATTGATGGTCGCTCACAGGAGGCACTCCATGTAACCTATTTCTAACCTGTAGGGCCTCCAACCAGAGCTCTAAGAAGGCAGATACTAGCAAAACAAAAGCATAGAGATGTTACCATCTCCTTTCCAGTCTCTCATGTAGGAGTTCAAAGACAGCTAACTGTTGTTGTGGCAAAGGTATTGAGACCCACAGTTTTCATAGTATCTAGGAGATCCTAAGGTTATTTACGGGTGACAGCAGCACAGATACCATAGTCACCCAGAGCAAACTCCTTAAGTAACTCCTGTACTGTCAGACTAGTATTTAATCAACCCAGATGAAAAGCCTGGGGTGCTAGGAAGCAATTGCAACAGCAAAAATTGCTCGTTTAGTCTCATAACAGGAACTTGCACACAAGGTGAAAAATCTTGGTCCTACACCTGATAACAAACACAAAGAACGCAACTAAATTCTTTCATCCACACTTTTCTCAAGTCATGCAGAAATGAGAACCTCTGTAGATTAATGTATGAGATTTGAATTTAGACACCTGAATTCTTCAGCTAGTTTATCAGTAATACAATCTCATACCTATTAACACAAGCAGATAATTGGGACACAATGGCCATATAGAAAAATACTTTAAAAATTATATCAAACCAAACAACAATGAAAAATCTCTTTCTTTTAGAGTTTTAACTGACTCCAAATGTCCAGCTATCAGAAGCACTGATACCTTTGCAGGAAGAAAATTATGATCTGTTTCAGCCCCAACTTAAAAACACACTGCACACAAAGTACTCTTTCACTGTACTTGCAGTATTAGTGGTAACAATATTTATAGCACATGCAAAAAGAGACACAGAAGTAGACACACTGCATATTCCAAAGCATAATCTCATTTTCAACCAACACAAAAAGGCAAAAAATCACAAGGCAAAGTACCATACACACATGGAAAACAGAATGCTAAAATGATGTGAGAAAGTGGCTAGCTATGATTTATAATACACCTCATATTTTCAGTCAAATCAAGAACAGAAAAAGATCAGTGTGATAACAGTTTATAAACAGGAAGGATTTATTCTTTTATCAATTTGGAATGGTAAAAGCAAAATCGAATCAGAAAGAAAAGGAACAAACTGGCAGACTAAAAAAAACCTTAATGTAATAACAGCCATTTTTTAATGTGATATTGTATCATTACCTTCACAACAAGATTACAGCACAACAATATTACATTCAGATCTGGATAATTTGTGCTTGACTACATCTGGCTATGCAAAAGATACAAGGTATAGGGCAAGCTTTCTAGCACATCTATGCATCAACTGAGACTAGTTTGACTTCAGTTTATTTTTTATCCAAAGGAAAGCTAAATTTATAAACCGATTGGAATGATCATAGGTTACTCTGTCTCATTTTTTTAAGTGCCAAGATCAACATCTTAAGAATGCCTTGCATTTTCAGACATACTATAGTAAATTAAATATCTAAAACTATGCATACATTTTAGCCATTCCACCCATGTCTCTCTATTTAGCTATTTCTCTGGCTCCTATAATCTTCGTATCTAAAGCACTGATCCATATGTTATGTAGTTAAACACAAGAATGTTCTCCAGATATGAAAGCATACCTCCTACTGATGTCAATAGGAACCCTGTGAAGAAAATCTTATGCCTGAATACAACCCAGAAATCTTTCAAAATAACATCACAAAGACTATGATAAATGGTTATCCTTCCCCCTCTTTGTGAGCATGCGATCCCTATTAGCATTAGTAACATTTATGCAGGCGTTTTAAAAGAGCAGGATGTATTATATCAAATCAAAGTTTTTTAGGCCAGTCATGGTTATGAAATTTCCTAGCTGGCTACAAAGCACAGGCAGTGATCTGAGGAGGGCTGAGCACTTTCTGAAAAACAGTGAACACATTCAGCTCCCCATGGAAGCTGAGGGCGTGCAACAGAACAATGGTCAGGCCTCAGCTGAATGTTCAGGTAGTAATACTTTCAAAAACTACTCATAATTATTTATACTCAATAAAATATTATTCATTATGTGAAGAAGAATGAAAACTGTGGAGAATGTTGACTTTTTCATGAGCCTGAGAAGTTATGGCAACTTTGAGAAAACCTGTGGGAGTAGAGATAATGATGACTAAATGTGAGAAGACAGAAGAGGCAACACAACGTAAAAATGTTCTGACCTCTAGAGATGCCAGTAGTTCTCTTTACTATAAGGCAGCTATAAGATTTTTGTGTCATCTTTAGTGTGTACAATGTCCATTTCACTTAAAATTAATCTATGTCAAAATTCATTCTAAGTAGCAGTAAATCACATAGAAAAAAAAAAGAGAAACGGGACTCTCCTAATCTTTTGGCTTGCACAGTTTTTAATGGTCTGATATCACACTAATGTGATTTATGTGTGACATCAATTGTAAGTAGACAGAAAATGTAATGATGGAAGTCTGATATCTCCATCTGGATCACCTCACAGAACTAACAGCTCTGTTCTTTTCTGCTTTTAAGGTGGTTATTACTGGAAAGGTATTTCTGTTTTGGCACATTCAGCATTCTTGTTGTGCAGTAAGCTACACTGTTTAGAATATGGTTGTATATAGGGGTTTAAACATCTGTCCATTTTAGGTCAAATTATTACAACAACCCACAAGTAAAAACTCATAAACAAATGCAGCTGTCACAAAATAAGAACAAATTCCCTTCTTTGCCTTCACAGAGGATCATATATAAGACAATATAAGATTGAAAAGAAACGCACAAGTAAAAAAGCAATTTGCTTAGAGACGGAAAAAAATATTAGTAATTCCTGCTTTACCTTCTTTGAAAACTGCATTAAGCATCAATTTAGAATGCAAATACAACAAACTTAGCACCTTTCAGTCTTGTTAAGCAGACGTTAATTAAATGTTTCTAAAGATCACCTGCACTCTGTCCCAAGTGTCAAACAAATGAAAAATACCTCAGAAAAGGGAAATCTGTCTTTTGTGTTAAGTAAAACGTTACCACTGCTATTAATCATTGGAAGAGTTCTCTGTACATTTCTGTCCTCTTTTCTACAAGATGTTGCCATCTACCTTCCTAGATTTTAATTGAACACAGAACTACTTTTCATTAAAAGAATAATTTCAAGGTGTCCAGAATATATTAGACAAGCTTGCACAGTACAGTTTCACACCAAGTTTTTACACCAGTTTCAGTATATTCAGTAGCTTATACCTGTTACTAATTTACTACACACATAATGCCTGGGAGGCACGTGTATAAAAACAGAAGTACAAAAGTACAGTACAGAGTTACCTTAGGACACTCCTTATTTATTTAGTTTTATTAACTCACATTGTGCAACTAAATGGTAAAAGCAACAATTTACCATTAAAGTCACCTTCTAGAGTTCTTGTTATACTACTGAGTTACTATGAAATTATTGGTGGTTATTTTACGCTCTGCTACAAAAGGAGTAAGATTTGTATCAGTGTGTCCCAATAGCTTTGGTTAGCTTTTGCAGCACTTCCCAAGTGAGTAATAATGAAGCACTAAAAAGACAATGCTATCAGAATGAAAATACTATGTCACTGGAAAAGAAAAACTAATCTACTAAGAACAATGTAAATAGAAGCAAATTTCTGTTCTGCATAGTTTTGTAAATCACACTGCATTAAGCCATATGACCAACATCTGTTGCACATTGCTTCTTCTTTGATCATTCCTCCAGGGGAAACACAAAAGCAAAGATGTTTCTTGTTTTGATGGGGTTTGAGGGGTTTTTATACATATATATATATATATATATATAA
>NW_010539550.1:2578-8466 GCF_000687285.1 Phaethon lepturus | reverse complement strand
CGGGGTTTGGATTCTGTCTCGAATCGCTTGGCGCGTAATGATCTTTAATCACAACCAGCCCCAGCCGCTCTCGGGCCATTTCATTCGCCTGCCTGCAGCTCTGCAGCAAAACACGTGTGTTATCATCGTCGTGTTCTCGTTTTGTTCCGTTGCAGGAGCCTGGGATGGGGCCGGGCGCTCTGAGCTTTGATGTGTGTTTTTTTAAACTGCATGAGAACTATATTTAGTTTCAGTTCACTTGCAGTGTCAGGCTTCCCTGTCGTGGCCCTCTGCCTTTACCTTGGCAGTGTTACAAGATCCAATTATGGCTTAAAAATCTGGCTGCAGAGAAACAAAACTGCTGGCCTTTTATTCATCACTAAACAAGGACCTTCTGTTGTCCACAACATGTGCCTGACGTGAGACCTTTTAGGGGGCCCTTGAAGAGGCGCTTTTGCTGCTGTCCTGCCTTCATGATCTCTTGAAGTCCTCAAAGTCTTAAAGACTTTCCTGCTATAAAAGCCCATGCAGCCTTTGGTGTAACAGCAGAGCTGAGTCCCCCTTCACGGCTCGCTTCCAGTCTGACCTGTCAGACACAAATCCTTCTTTACGTAAAAAAAAAAGGATGGAAGTGGGAATACTCGTTTGAAGCATAACCTATTACAGACTCAATCCATTTACCCTATCCGCCGAACTGCAGTATTCTGTCTTAAAGCCAACATAATGAATCAATATTTCTAAGGGAATATGAAGGGATTTTTTCCTTGGTTTTCCAGTACCATTTACAGTAGCTTTTATGTTACCCCGGTTAACAGTCAACTTCTGCCTGACACGTATCAGATTCATCTGCAAAGCAAAACATTTTCTTTCCTGACAGTGGATGTGAAGAATATATTTGTTTTAAAGGGACTGTCTCATTAATATGTTTAATTGAATTATACACCCCATAAAGAAATATTGTCCCATTATTAATATATACTAAGGCAATATCCAAGAAAAACTTCTGGAGGAAGTAACACAGTGAAAAGCCAGCTCTGTCTGCACTTTGCATCTCCTTTTTTAAGCAATGCTTTATGTTTCCTTGAACATAAAGGACATATTGTCAGCCCACAACTTTAGGAGGCTGACTTTCCAGATCAAAAGAAAAAGAAGGGAATTTTTGTTGCTTTCTCCTCACAATCAAATAGTTTTGGGAAATTTTAAGCTGTGAACGTGTTGGTCTGGTTGAAATCCAGTACTGATGGCTTGCAATAAAAACTTTTGTCATTCACTTGACACATAATCATTGTGGAAGAAACCTCCAAGTGACACCGGCCTCTAATGAAATTACAAAGTTTCCCATTAAGAAGTTTTTTTAGGGCCAAGAGCAAGTCAAGTTGCTGATGCCGTTTTCCTCGACATGGCCATCCCCACATCACCTTCACTGAGCAGAGGATGGAGGATGGAGCAGCTGTCCCTGGCCACTGCACCATCAGAGCATATGGGGACACTGGGATATCAGGATACTCCCCCAAACCACCCAGGCCTGACTTACATGTAGAAACTGCCAGCCCTTAGTGTGAATGCTCAGATGGGTTGATGAGCGCTTCATGCTGATTTAGCTTAATTTGGGAACAAACTCAATTAGCTACTAAAGGGGTTGCACTGATTTAACTAAATTAATTTAGAAACCAATTTAGTTAAATTGGAACAATTTGTGTATGTAGACAAACCTCCATTGAGCACACGCTGTCTCACTGACTTTATTTGAAAGAATAAAACCCCTTGCAGATCTCGCTTCTTTCTACGCTTGCATAAGGCACCACATCTTAAAGACAATTGGAAGGCACGGATGTGCGTGCACGTGTGGACATATATGTGCACATATACACATGCTATTTCTTACAGATCCTTTCTTCAGTCAAATTTTCTCAAATTTTGCCTAATACCTGGCAAGGGTGACTCACCTCAAGTCCTTGACATTTTAAATAAATATATTTGTTTAAATTCATGTTTATGCTCATGAACATGGAGTGGTTTTATTTTGGTTCACACTTCAAGTGTAAGGCGTCTGCAGAGGATGTTTTCCCTTCCTTTTTCATCTCTTCTCCTCCAGCACAGCTGAAGCGACGTGCAGACCGTACCGAGAAATGCACTGTCCCTGGACGCGGTGCTCCCCCGGCTGCTCTCCGCTCTGATGGAGGATGTCCCAGCACACCAAGGGCAGGACAGGAGCCATGTGCACTTCAGACAAGGAACAGCCAAGGGTGAACATGTTTGGATTGGTCCTTGCCACACTGGCCCGCACGGCTGTTTCATGCCCCTCGTCCATTTGAGGTGGAGTCAGGACCTACTCACCACCTCCTCCCAGGCTCTGATCAGAGGTGAGGATGGACACAATGCTGTGCTCACCCCTCATCACATGGGGCTGGTGGGGAAGAGGAAGAACAAACCTTCTTCTGTCACCCCCAGTAGCATTTCAGGCAGGGAACAGGGAAGATCTGAAGTCTGACGAGGTCAGCAAATACATTTCCATTAGCATGAGAACACATTAAGTCCAAATCTCTTTTTGCATTGGTCACTTGTGCAACAGCAGCGGAGCTCAAGTCCTCTTCAGATGGATGAGTTTGCTTCTCCTTGATGTGCCAATGCCAAACAAGCCCAGGTGTTTACGGAGCCCAGCTGCCTAGGCTGTGAAGCCTCAGCAGTTTCATAAGGCAGAAAATTACTCTGGTGGTGTAGACGCCCATGCATCATCCCTTCCTCCTCCTCAAAAAACCAAACTTATCTCACCCTTGTCCACGAGATCTCTCCCTAAGATGTCATAAAAGAAGTTCTAATCAAATAAGTTTAAATATAAAATCAAGCCTTTCTCTTTTTTTCCTGCTTTATAGCACTAGCATACTGCATTGTAACACTGGAAACGTGGCCCCAGATCTCGTTTTATGCTGCTGAAGCAGAAGCCTGGGCAAGCATCCCTCCATCACCTGCGGCTGCCTCCCGTATCGCACCCGCGTGCTTTGATACGGCTGGGTTCTGATAAAATTGCAGTTAGCAGGAGCAATATCCCTGTCCTCTTCTCTGTGATTTCGGCTTCCCAAGGATTAAAGTGGTTTCTCTGAAGGAACCTCAGTACATATCGCAACACCAAAGCTCAGCAAAGACAGAAACTTCCTTTGTTGTGCAAAGTTATGACAGGAAATAATGCTGGGTTGGACTGATAAGCTTTTCGCATTCACCTGCTGCGTATCAACTGTTTGGGAAAGGTGTGTAGCAGGACATTCGAAGTCAGCTATTCACCGCCAAAGCTTTATAGCAGCTTTGTAGACGGCAGGCTTCTGGGTGCAAGTGAATTTATATCTCTTTCAAAAAGAAAGTTCGAAAAGTGTATTGATAATGCTTTGGTAAAATGACTGCCTGACTGGCATTAGTATTAAAACTGCTTCCACTCCTGCCAAAAACAAGCCTACGACAAAACAAACACCGCTTTATTTTTAATACCACGGTAGCTCTGTGTTGAAATATTTTGCAGATTGCCAGACACCAGCGCTTGTGCTCAGATCCTGTTGGATCACCGAGGTTTCTAAGCTGCCCATCAGTATTTACATAGTGTGAGCGTCTGTTGTATTTCGCATGGGATTAAGTATAATCAAAATTCATGTTACCCTTTGCAAGCTAGCATCAGAGGAAGGCATGCATATTTCAGCTAATTAATTAACAGGAGGATGGATGTGTTAACGTGATCCTCTTGAGACTCAGGTTAATAACCCACTAAGGGTCGTATTTGCAAGCAGCAAAGCTTCTGTGGCTATACAGTGAGCCATAAATTATGGGTGAGGCCATTTTCTTTTCCAGTCCTGACGCGATACAGGGGATTGTTATGGCTCCACTTTCACAGGAGGGTGAGGATTGCCTTTTTTCCTTGTTTTGCTCCTAACTCTTTCCATGTAACTCATTAAAACCCTCTGAACGGCACTGATCACGGTGTGAGGAAACACAAGGGTCTCTTTTGCATCCACCCAGAGGAGGCATGGAGGCTGTGTAGCCTTCATTATCTAATGCTTCCCTGGTGTATTTAAGTCAGGGACTGAAATTAATTTGCAGGCATCACTCCAGCTGTGCCTACGTCACTGCAAAGAAACAGCGAAATTATATGCCATGGAGAGACATTTGTTTTGTGGAGGCCTGTTGCCAGCTGAAGACTGTCCCTTGCCAGAGGTCACCTTCCCACCTCTGCAGCAGTGTCAGTGAGCATCTTAACCTACAGAGACAGAGGCAGAGACAACCTGTTCTTTCCCTTGACAAAGGACTGTCCCAACATATCCACTAAGCTGTGGAAGGGGAAACAAGCTGAGCTGGTGGCACCCACCTGTAGTCTCCCTAGACCCACTTCACAGATCGGCACACTGAACCTAAGGGCACAAATTAGGTTCAGCTACGAACTTCAGATGAGAAGTTGCATCTGAAGTTCATTGCCTGCATCACCTCTCCACACTCCTTGTTCAGGAGAACCCCTGCATCACCTCTCCACCCTCCCTGTTCTGTGGAGCATTTCCACAGATCTTCAAGCCTTTGTAAAGCCCCTGTAAGCCAAGATTTTGGGTGCCTCTGGTGAGAGAAGCTGGTGAAAGCCAAGCATGAGATCAGAGCAGACTCCCCTCTGCTTTCCTACACACAGCCCCCAGCGTGAACCCAAGGAAAAAGCTAAGTCCTTCCACAAAAAGCAAGGAGCTTGCACATCCTTTTTTACGTGTTTTAATTGCAAAGGTGGCACAAAATAAATGCTGACAGAGCTATGTGCAGCTGGCAGAGGTGCCGAGCTGGTTCTCCTTCCCCAGCGTGCTCGGGGGCCGTCTGCCGGCGTTGCGTGCAGAGGTCCCTCGCGGAGCCACAGAGCACAAGCAAGTGCCGAGGGCGAGGGATGGCCAAAGCAGCTGGGAGAGGAGCATCAGGACCTTTTTAGGAAATCTGGCTCAGCAGTGGTCTGTAAAGGAGAGAAAAGCTGGAAAATGGAGGAAGCAGAAAAGTTTGGATGGGGACTGCTCTGATGCTGGGTTCTCCCAAAACAACACAGTAGGTGCAGAGCTGAGCCATGAGCTTGAGCCACATCCCTCTCTGGGCTGTCAGGTTTGGGCTTATGGCTGCATTGGCAGCTTTGTCCTCCAGTGGGGCTGGCAGGGCCACCCCTGTTTCCCCACCAGGCTGGCTCGTAGGTGATGGTCTCGGGCAGAGATCAGCAAAGCCCCAGCTCCTTCAAAACAAGGCTGAAGGGATCCCACAGATACAGGCAGCTCCACGCCAGCTGGGCTGTGAAACAGGACCACGTTATCACCACCTCCCGCTGCGGAGATCCCCCAGGCTCACACACACCCTGGCTGTGGGAGATGGGGTATTCGGGGTGCTGAGTTTCTCAGGCTTCTCCCTCCTCCAGCCCAGGTCTCTCCACCAGAAGGCTCTTATTATATGGGGAAGTTGCAAATCCGTGGTGTAACGTGTCCAATAACAACACGGGGGAAGGAACAGCCTCTAATAAAAGAGGAAGCTCCAACATATAATCTGAGGTGTTCATTTCAATTAGGGATGAGCTCCATTACTCCCCATGTTTTATAGCTAGCGTAGCGCTCAGCTCCTATGAAGGGTGCGACTACATAAGACATGACTGAAAAGTCTGGTGGAAAGAGCAGGTGAAATTGCACAACCCGTTCATCAATGAAGTGCCCAGGGTCAGGGTTTATTTGAACAGGTCACTGGCTACAACCAAGAGGCCTATGGATCTTGCCCTGAGGAGCAAAGCAAGTTAAAACACCACCGAACAAATCTTCCCCACAGCATTTAATTCCTGCTTAGTCCTGTTTGGAGTTGGTGAGTTAATGGCCTAATCACCTGTAACAAAATGGGCCAGCTTAAGCACCAGGGAGAGTGGGAAATCG
>NW_010539550.1:1241-2547 GCF_000687285.1 Phaethon lepturus | reverse complement strand
TGCTGAGCTGTCATTTATCTGTATAAATAGGAGCAGGATGGGTTACAAGGACATGCCTGAGTTGAAAATGGAGGGAAATCAGAGCTTAGCCTTCTCATTTACCCACACTTACGAGCTAGAACAGAAAAGGTATTTATCTGTGCCTCAGTGGCACATGGGTGCACATCTGCCCTAAGAGGTGTGTTACGCAGGTCACAGACCAGCTCTCCAGTCTCCTACGGGTCCCTGGAGAGCCTGAACATGCAGGGCATGGGTAGGTAAACAAGGCCAAATACTGCAACTAAATCCCATGGTTCCCATTCCTCCCTTTCACACTCACCACCACCTGAGGGGCAGGTCATATTTGCCATTCAGTGGATCAGCTGCCTGCCCAGCCACTCTGACCTACCTTGGGAAGAGGACCCAGGCAGGGATCAGCAGTAACTGGGTTCCCTCTTCCCACCAGGATCCCACCAGACCCTCAAAGAAACAGGCATTGTTGAAGCATCCCTCCAACCAAGCATGCTCAACAGCTTTCACCAAACATGTCCTTCATGTTCTTCAAAATGCAGATGATGTTTCCAGCTGCAGCCTGAAGAAGCCACAAACTCCTGACTAGTTTCTCAAAAGGCTGCGTTTAGAGACCTCTATCTCACTGAACGCTTCTAATAAGGAACTGGGCATCCACCAGCCTTAGCCGGGGGGGTGTCAACTCATCATCATTCATTCCCATGTCCTGAAGTTACCAACGCTCCAGATCTAGCTGTGCAGCTACACCAGAGTTGCTCCCTACAGCTGCCAGGGTTGCCTCATCTGCTCACATCTGCAGCCACGTGCTGTCAGCAAATGATTGTGCTCCTTTCTCTTTCTCTGTGCCCCAACCGCACAGTCCAGTCCTTTCACCCACCAGTTCTGGTACTCACCTAACTCTTCTGTAGAGCTGATTCAGCTCATTTGCTTAGCCAAAAGTTCATGCATGGATGTGACAAGCACGTGAGCCTAGCAGAAGAGAAACAACGGGAGTGTTGGGCCGTGTAAGTGGCAAAAGTGGGTCTATCTTCACTTGGTGACAGTAAATTGGTGTAATCCATCTCACTAACCCACTGTTGTAGCCCAGCCTTAACCTACCTCTTCCAAAAACACCCAGTTCAGAAAATCAGTCAATCAACAGATAAATAAATAAATGTTGTTTATATAATTGAGTTGAAACCCACATCATGTAGCGGGGAGGGAAGCTCAGGGCAGGAAAGGACTACATAAGCAGTTATTTCGGGAGGTAAGGGGATGGCAGTACCCAGAGCAGTGAGGATGATCATGACAAGCAGTC
>NW_010539550.1:0-1210 GCF_000687285.1 Phaethon lepturus | reverse complement strand
GCTCAATACTATCTGGAGTAACATGTCTGATCACAGCCTGAGACAGCAAATGAAGAGCTAGAGGTACGAGTTTACCTACCCCACACGTCAGTCATCGTGCCCGGCCACACTCGGCTGCAGCACACCTCTGAGAAACCATTCTAACCATGCTGCATCTGTGGTTTCGCAGACTTGAACTCGTAATTGCAGGCTCAGCATTCGGTCTTTGAAAGCCAGCCTGTTGTACCTAATTTCAAGCAGTGCCCTGCCTAACAGTCATGAGCAAGGTGCCAGCTAAAGCTACGCAACGAGGCTGCTCTTACAGCTTGAGAACAAGAGGCGTTGCAAGGAAAAGGTCTAGGCAGCCCAGATGGAGGACTACAGAGACGTGCATGGGTATACACGTGCTGCAAATAATTGCAGTTACTACTAACAGCCCAGGTTCACTGAACTGCCGCTGGAGCGGCAGAGTCTTTGCAAGCGACTCGGACCTTTGCAAGCCCGCCACGCTTGCAAGGTGGCACAGCAAATACGCTCCTCTTTCCGCTACGTTTTGCCACTTGTTAGCACGATGTGGAAGAATCTCAGACCTCCATCACCAACTGGTTAAAGGAGGGTACAGAGGACAGTCCCCACCTCATTTGCCTATCAGTTAATTATCACACAGGAGTTCAGTGCTGTCAATAAAGGGTTTTTTTCGGTGTCTTCCCTTTGATCGGGTTCTCAAAAGCAGGTCTTGGAGGTAGATGTCTTACCCTGAAAGAAATGAGAAAGTACAGCCACTGATGTCCTCTGTCACAGAGCAGCTGTTGGCGTGGGACTGGGAATAGAAGGGCAGCCTCTGCCTTGCTTCAATTTCCAGCCACGCGGGTGTTAAAGAAGAAAAAGAAAAAGGAACCTTCCACCTATTTCATAGTTCGCTGTGAAAAGCGAACACCATCCTAATGGCAATTACAGCTTTAACGGTACAGGGTACCAAAGATCCCAAGCATGTTTAAAAAGAACCAAACGTGTGATTCAGTGGCTCTGGCGAAACTCCAGGCACATAATTTCTGTTTGCCACCTCACTGTCCCAGTGCCGTCGGCTCGATAAGAGACTCCAAGTTATCGTGAAGTGCCACAGTGCAATGTGTGAAAGCAGCTTCCTTCCAACCTGGCAACAAAAGGTTTTTGTGACTAATGCCTGTGTTTTGGGGTTTTTTGAGGTTTTTTTTTTTAATATATATATATA
>NW_010539549.1:0-5444 GCF_000687285.1 Phaethon lepturus | reverse complement strand
CCCCATCCCTACACAAGCAGGCAGCATCCCTAGACTCACCTCACAATACCTGTCCCTGCTTCCACTGCCTGTGCATTTGCTTCTTGCCCTTCAGGTTGACCACCAGGTCTCCACTCCACCATACTGGTCTCTTATCTTCCTTTCCTGATTTCTTACACTTGGGGATCAAGAGCTCTTGCACTCTACAAAAGCATCCTTAAACATCTGCCAGCTCTGTTCTGCTCCTTTGACTCTGAGGGCAGTTTCCCAGGGGGTCTTATTGACTTAATCCCTGAAGAGATGGAATTTTGCTTTCCTAAAATTCAGGGTCCTGACTTTACTCTTTGCCTGCCCCATATCCCTCAGGACTGTGAACTCTACCAGTGCATGATCACTGCAGCCCAGGCTACCAGAAGCTAAACTCAGTTGCCTTGCCTAAGATGAATATGTGCCTGTCTGTGGCACACTGACATCCTGAAAAGTCTTTGATTTGTGTGAAAATCTACAGATTACCTAAAATTAACCAACACTGATCTGTCATAAGTACTCTTCCTCATAAACATGTGTGTAGGGCTGCCTATATAAGCTATCTGAATACCCACGCAGGATGTGGCAATGGTAGACTTTATCTCTGCAAGAGTTCAAATTTCCGTCACCGGGAAAGCCTTAACCACCAGCTGAAACCCAAGTTACAAGCGTGATCATGTTTATCTTACTGTTCCCCCTGCCCCGTTATTTAAGAGGTCCCAATGCAATTATAGTGCTCTTTTACTGTGATACTTATCTCTCCCTTTAAGTGGTTTGTTATTATGCCTTTAAGATTGTCATTTGGTAATTAACAGTTTTTCTATTATACTATACCATAAGACTAAATCCATCAGTTTCCTGAGTTGGTGAAAAACTGAGTTTTACAGTCTTCAATTAAAGGCCATTAAGAATATAGATATACAGTGCCCTTCTGGAAAATACACAGTCTGTGGAGGAAATAATCTGTGTTAATATAGAAAGACTATATATTTTTAAATAGATATTCTAGCTTTGCAGTTATACAACCAAATATCTTGATGCTTCATTGACATGATAGCTTTGGCATTCAAACTTCAGTTCCTTCTTACCTTTTTACATGGTCTTGATATTTGAGACTAGACATCTCAGATGTTTAGCATGAATGGGCTCCAGTCTGCCTAATAAACGGATGTAAAATCAGGCAGACAGTCCCTTTTACGTCATCTTTACTCCACACAGACATCTGTAAAGGACTGTTACTAGCAGCTGTCTAAAAGTAGGCACAGTGAAAGTGCCAAAGTTGAGAAGACTGGACTGCACCTTTGGTAGCTCCATTAACTTTTTCCACTTCCAAAGCCCTCTGTTGGCTTCCAGCTTTCAGCCCAATTTTTTTCTTTGTGATTAGTCCAAACTCAGTGTAAAGTCTCTTCATTTTTTGGCAAATTGTTCTTGTTTGATGTTCTTCCTAACCATGCTCAGGACAGCAGCCCATGACTATCCTGCCCATAACTAAGCAAAGTCTTCTTATCAGTACTTTCTACTCCATCATTAATATCTCTCCTGTATTCCATTCTTCCTTCCTGGACTTTTATCTTTGCCGAGGACTAGGAAAGATTAATTCCTGTGGAAACCCTAATTTTTTTTTCTCAGTGTCTTGTAATACTAATTAATTATTGTAGCCTGACACTCTCTTTTTTCTTACACATACTTTTTATTATTTATAAGTAAAGATTTAAAAAAAAACCAATTTGTAGACTAGCAACGAATAGTAATTTATTTCCATTTCTCATTTTTCTAAATATTTTCTGTATATCAGTTACTTTTTAATTAGAAATTGCCATTTTTTAAACAAAATTCACCATCAGATATTATTGCAAATATCTACCCTGAATCTCTTTTGCTAATAATTAGGCTTATTTAATTTTTTTTTCCTTCGGTTGAAATGAGAAAAACTGTCATTGTCTTTACTATGTTACATACTACCATACTTTCATGCCTTTCCATAGTCATCATGCATTCTCATATCAGGTCTCTCTTCTGGACTTCTGGACTTTCTCCAGTTTGTCTGCATTTTTCTTATCCTGCTTACAATCTTTCCAGCTTCATTAACACCACATAAAAAGTATATTACTTTCTTTGTAATACAACCTTGTTCTTAAAATATCCCAAAATAAGGGTCATTTTAGATTTGTTTGGTTGTGAGGGGGTTTTTTAACTTCTGTATGAAAGTCTCAGATTATTGAGCCATATTGAGATACTAAAATTCTTCATAAATATTACATTTCACTGACTTTTAAAAATTTCAGATAATTTCTGTAGTTTAGTAGGATTTTGCATTGCAATCCTCTTTACTGTAGTATTTATAGTCCTTTCGAAGGTGAAGTGCAGTTATTCTGTTGGAGAAGATAGATAAAATTACACTAGTTGTTTGCTGTTGTTTTAACTTCACAGCCTTCTATCTCTCTAGTGAATGGACCAGACAACCTCTACTACTTACTTCTCCTTTACTTCTCCTTCCCCATCCTCAAACACACACATATCACTGCCTACCCTGTTTAATTTAAGGCTGTGCACTTTCATATCTGAGGCTTTGATGGATGAAGGAGTGGTGAAGAAGAGGACTACAGAGTCCCTTCACCTTGCCTTAATGGCTCCTCCTTTCCTCAGTCATTCCATCTGCTCAGTGTTCTTGTTTAACCAAACACCTGCTGAATGTTCTTCTTTAACCAAAGAGAAGTCTTCTCATTTCAGGATCCATTTAAGTGTTAGGAGGTCCAGAAAGCTTATTCTGGAGTACATTCCTGACAGCAGAGCAGGTAAAACCTTTCTAAACCTCCAAACTTTGTAGATCACCTTGCAGTCAGCATTTTCTCATGAGGAACATGCTCCCCTTGCACAAATTCAGAGCTTAATAGAAGAACCACCCTAAAATAGGATTACCTTTGCACAATCCTACAGCTTTGTGAATTGCACGGTTCTACAGCTTTCTGTACTCTAAGAGCAAGACTATAGCCTGCAGAGAAAGACTTGAATGCATCTTTCCAAGTCCTTATCTAGGGTTCTAGTTTTCTAAAAAAGTTATGCTCAAATTATGAAGTCAGCCCAACTAAAGTCTGGGTGAGTTTTTTTCTATTGAGATACACACCAAATGGTTAAACTTATTGCTTCTGATGGAATTTCATATCTGTACTCAGTCAGAACTTGTTTCTGGACCTTGGAGAGGGGATTTATTGTACAAGTTTAATACGCTTAATCAGAAGAAAAAAAAAATAGATGTTCCCCCAAATCACAGTGATGTTCTAAGGACTAATTTCTCAAAAGCTTTTGTAACCTTCTGTGAGATCTTTAAAAAAAGCATGCTTCATTAATTGCTGTTATCATCATATATTCACCTGAATGCTCAGTGGAGAAATTGTAAGTGCTTTTAGAAGCAACCGGTTTCTTTGAAGGGAATAAATTAAGAATGCTAACTTCTAAATACAAAGTCTAAGGGATGATAGATGTAAAGAGGCCACAGTACAAAGGATCTGTCTAAGAGGCAAGTGGTTATACACATTGCAGCTGTGTGTTAGAAGCATTTAGATGGCGATGGCCACGTGTTTGTTAATTAAATGGTGAGAGAATTTACGTCAGATGGTCAGCTTGAATACCATTCCTGAGTGATGAGAGTGTCCCCTCAGCAGATGTGCAGCTTACTAACTGCTGCAATTCAGAACTGAAAAATGAGCTTCTCATGGGCAGCAAAGGGCTTCTGCCCTTGAACCGTCCCTTCTCCTCGGTCATTACAACTAAAACCTTTTTTTCCTGGGTTAGTTTCCAGCTGGATATGTTCCCTAATACAGAGAACTTGAAGCAATACAAAGGGAACACATAGGATGGTTCCTACATGGAGTTCCTACTCCTACATGGAGTGTAGGAGCTCCTTAATTAGTTTAAATGCATATCTAATATTTATGCCAAATATCTAAACATGGCCTCCGGCAACCAGACAAACAAGTTAAACCCATCCTCATCGTTAGGTTTGCAACATAATATAGATACTAGTAGGCTTCTTCAAAGTCAAACAGAATCAATAAGGAGTTTCTAGACATCTCCCCACATTCTGACAATTCAATTTAAATGTAACTTCATCATGCACTAGTGATTAAACTGTGGTTTTGTCACAGTTCGTATAAAGACCAACATTTTATTGCAGAGCTAAGGATCAGATCTAGAAAGAGATTTGGATCCAAAGTGTCACCAGCTGTTTCCTATCTCCACTGAGATTGAACTGAGTCAGCAATAATTTCAGTCAGGTGAAATACAGCTGCATGAGCCAAAGTTTGATGTATTAAGCAAGAGGATTTATCGTTAAAAAATAAAATAAAATAAAATAAAAACAAACTATAAATCAGAGCAACTTACAAGACCACTCAAAAAACCCCAAAGATTAAAATAGATAGGACTGAGTTGCTAATGGTATATATTATGGTGTCATTTAATCTTAATTATTAGTTGTAATACGCCCCACCTTTTGAACTACAGCAGCACGATTCCAAATGAGAAATATTTTCTTCTCATTCATAGATTTGAAGGAACACACAGGGTTATGTAGACACAGAATAGATCTGGGCAACTAGTAAGGAGTAATCACACAACTGCATTGCTTATCATGAAGTGTATTGATTAATATTTGTTTGCTGGAACAGGCAGAAGAATCCATAATCAGATCACAGAGTATCTAGTGCAGCTTGGACTTTTTTTTTCACAAGCATTAAGCATGTCACACTGTCATAGTTTTAAACAGGGAGGGAGTCCCACTATGAACTTGTAGTGCCTTGTCACTGCTACTTGGCTCTTGCTTTTGTATGTGGTGTAGTGTGTTCTCAGATCATGTTGCAAAGTGTGTAAGACAGCCACAAGCTGAAGTCAGATACAAGTCAGAGGACAACGACCTACTACCTGAAGTGAATTCGTACTCCTTTTCTTCAGTGTAACATCTTATATAGACCAAGTGAATATACATTCACCTGAACTTGAACAGAAGGTAGATCCACAACAGAATCTAATCACAGAAATGTTAGCTGGAAGGAGTATGTCCAGAAGCCTCAGGTCCAACTTCCTGCTTAAACCACGAATTTCATCAATGCTATGTTACATAAGCTGCAGCTTTGATTAGCTATACCTTGAAAACATCCAAGGACAGATTCTCCATAGAGTCTTCCAATGCTGCATTATCCCTCCCCCATTAAGTAAAGAAGCTTTTCCCAATGTTCCAAAGCGTTCAGCCTCTGTCTCTTTTCTCTTGTTATACATCTGCCACTATCGAGAAGATTTTGGCTTCCGCTTTACAATTCCCCCAGAAGTAGTTTTAGACTGTGGTTACATTGTCCCTTAGCCTCCTCTTTGCTAGATTAAATAAGCCCATCAACCTCAAACTCTCCTCACGAGTCTCATTCACAGAATCACAGAATCACAGA
>NW_010539548.1:0-4445 GCF_000687285.1 Phaethon lepturus | reverse complement strand
ACTTGCTCGCTTGCTTTCGGCAAGTAACTCACCCTGTACAGTAAGTGAGGGGCTATTGTCTGGGGGGAGATTTTCCGGCTGAGACCTCCGACCACTGTTTGATGTGGCTCTGCTGGGCAGCAGCCCGACGTTCAGCCTGATGATCTCGGTCGCTGCTGACGGGAGTGATCTTGCTCGTCTCCAGCACCCAGGGAAGTCGCCTGCTTCTGAAACCCGGGCCTGCTGTAGTAATTCCGTGTGCCTTCCCCATGAGTCCTGAAAGATGTGGACGTGCATACACAAGCTATTTTAAAAAGATCATGGTTGGTCTTGAAGGAGTAACAAAATGGATCTTACCAATAGCAGGAATCACAGAGTCATTAAGGTTAGAAAAGGAAAATTGTGTAGCCGGTACCTGCGCATGGAATGAACCCGTTTAACTCACAACAGGCTGGTTGTGTCAGGGGATGCTTCTCAAAGACTTAAATTTATACTCAAATACCTTTCATTAGAATATAACATTTTAATGACTATTATTTTTAAAATAAGCTTTGTTCGAAGAGTTGAAAGGGAAGAATAATGGTGTGAAGAGCAACGCAGGAAAACCCGCTGAGGGGGCGAAGCGTTGGTATCTTCGCCGAGGTCTGCAGACGCCGGGGTGCTCTCCGAAGGAGCTGCGCAGCCAGCAACGCGCGCCGCCTCCGGCGGAGCCGCTCCCGGCAGCGGAGGGAGTCCCATGGGAGTCAGCCCTGACACGCACCTTGCTGGGCGGGCTGGTGGCAAGGGTTGAGGCCAGGGTAATAAAACTCTTCGGGGCAGGGCTTGCTCGGAGCGCTGGGTTAGGCCAGCGTTACCTGCTCCCCTGAGCTGGGAGCTGTGCCTTGCCCCGTCTAGATGGCAGGACATGGCGGGTTCCAGAATACAGCAGTACTGCTGGTGCAGAGGTTACTTTTTCTCCTCGGTGCAGAACAGCAAAAGTAACTTGAAACTGCAAAACACTTCCTAATTACGGAAAAGATATTGTGAATTCCCTGAATCCCTTTGCTGTAAGGGTAGAATTTGCTACTGAGTTCAAGAACAGAGGCTCAATGCAGCCTGGATGATAATGCTACAAGGACTGTTAGTAAGAACATTGATTTTTAGGTCTGTCTTAATTACTGTGGGTTTCTTAGGGAGAGCCATTTGAGGAAACGGGAACAGCGGTGTGTGAATATTGTCTTGTCCTGCTCTGCAGCAGGAGCTGTACATGACCACAGTAACTTTTGCTTAACGAGGGTTTTTGAAAGTGGCAGAAGCAGGCAAGACGATGAGGGACGGGGAACCTGCTGGAGTGAGAAAGCTTACTGTCGTGCCATGGAAGGGCTGTTAAATTAGCTGGGGAGTATAAGAGAGAAGACATTTCCATAAGAAATGGCTGTGAAACCGAGTTACTTTTTAATGAAAAGACTTTTGGGTCCATTTCAATTCTGGACATGTCAAGGGTTTTTGTTGGCTTTGGGGCTACTTGAAGCATTTTACAGACCCATAAATCCCTTTGCTACTGCTGCACTTGCCTAGAATCTGATATTTTCCATACTCTGGAAGCACTTACAACTGGCTTAATCAAAAAGGGGGATGTTCTGGGTTTTCTTCCCTGCGTTTTCAGTGGCAAGAATGTATACTGTAATAACAAAACTTCTTTTATTTCCATAATTTAACTTTTATTGGTCAGTAAAAAATGCGTATTCATTCAGCACGCATGATGTTAAATAGTCTGCTTTGTCATTGATCCAGATAGCAAGTGAAAATAGGCAAGGCTTCATCTTCGGTTGTAAAAGATAACCTTTGGACCCTGTAAGTACCGAAGATTTGCTTAATGACAGAGTACAAGCGACTTTCATCTTCCCTGAGGTGCCTGAACACCCTGTATGTATTCAACTCGAGTTATAAGAGGACTATCGAAGTCAGCTGCCGTCTCCTAACTGAGCTGGAATGGGTGGGAGGAATCCAGAAATCCGTGCCGCTGCTTCCCGGTCAGGACTGTGCAGCAAATAAAGCTTATCTGGTAAAACACCAGGCAATTATTATGCAGTGCAAGATTCTTGACAGTTCCTCACACAGAGCAGTATCAACCTTGAGATGTTGAAAAAGTTAAGCTTTACAGTCAGTGTGAGACAGTATGGACAGCTGAAGATAAACAAGCAGCTTAGACATACATTTTAAAGGCACAGAAATATTTTCTAGACCTAGCAGGCGGGCGAGTTGGGAATTAGCAGCTGAATATTCCAGCCAGAATTTAGGTTTCCCAAAGAATCTGAACTCTAAAATGGGGTGGGAGGGAAACTCTAATTTTCCAGGCACTCCTGAAAAACCCCTCAAAACAGACTTCTCTGCAAGAATTGCTTCACTCACTCTATAACTTAAACTGAGAGTGGTGTGGAAACAACAGCCTAAATCCAGGTTTCAGAGGATTTGGGGCATAGTAATTGAACTAAATGGTTCACTTTTATAGCTGAGACGGACCAAATCCTTAAATAATGTTGAGAGGGCTCAACTGCTGGGGGTCTTACTCATCAGGTGAAATACAAACCCAAGTATTGCAGATCCTTTTCCCAAGAGGTCACTGAGCTCAGTCCGATCTCTAGTTTGGGGTTATGTTTTTCTGGACGGGAAGCTCTTCTAGTTTTAGCTGAGGAACCTTCTTCAGTTCAGCCCTAGAATATTTAAGACACTCACTATAATTTATTCCAGCAGTAGCTGCAATTATGATATGCTGTGTACACAATTTTACAGATCAGCCTTATTCCATATAATTTTGAACTTGAGATGCTCCAATCAGGATCTTAATTTTCTAGGCTCTGTCTATAGATAGACATTATGAGTGGCACTTTGAAACTCTGCTGCTTTTCCTTTTCTTATGAACTACAGAGAATCCAATCAAGCATGAATCCAGGCATAAGAAGAAAATATAAATAATCATTACAGCATTTACCTCCTGGAGGCTTATTACTTACTAAGTTAAGATATTTTCTTTGGACATACAACTCTCTATAGGCTCAAGTAATTTTCTTACCTGAAAGTGGTGGGTTTTTTTTTTTCTCTCTGCGCTTTACAAGGCGTTAGTGGTTTGCTTTGAGTTTTTAATTCATTCAGTTCCGACTCTCCCTTGATGTTATAGCACAACTCATCCTTAACACCAATGGGGAAAACTCCTCCTACTACTCCAAACACAGGAATCCCCCTTACACAGCCACCTAATGGACAATTTTCATGTAATTGTGCATGAGGCACTGTCTTTGAAGTATGATGTGTTGCAAACTTAGAGCAATTGTTAATGATACCGCATGATGCCACACTTAACGTGCTTAATGAAAAGAGTTCCCTTTTCACTTGCCTATTTTAAGACACAGTGTGGTCATCCAAGCCTTCTTGTGCTCTTTTTATTAAGTATTACTGTTCTGTATTATCACGTAAGCAGGAACAGACTGCTGGAGATGCCTTGAGTGACCATCTACATGGTCTACAGAGCACCCTAAGGATTCAAGTGTCATTTGGAGTCAAGTGATTTGGGTTTGACTTGAGAAAATCAGTCAGGAAGTGTGAAAATAAACATCAACATGATGAGTAACTTACCTTGTGCCTCGGTAGCCTCTCCCAAGTGGTGATTAACTCCCTGTTAATTTTCCTAGTTCCGCAGATGCTCGCTTGTCTTGGTGAATAATTGTCCCAAAATTCCTATCAGCAACTTCCTGCAAATCAGGGAACTTAGTTGAAAAATTTGGTCTTTACGTGTTCCTTGAAACTCAGGCCACAGAACTAAGAACAGACAACCCGAACTGCCTTTGCGAATGAGTCGCATACATGCGCAAAACCAGAGCTGAGAACCGGCGTCTTTTGCTTGGGTGCTTGGAGGACTGGAAAGAAGATTGAGGACTTTCCTTGCCCAAGCATCTTCTCTGCCTCTTGTAGGTATGCTCACTGTGTCATGGACCTTTAGTTCTGATCACCGGAGAGAGTCGTTTGATCAGTTCAGTTACAGGAGCATTTGCAGACATGAAGCGGGTTTTGATGCTGCAAGCACAGCGTGCGATCATGCCTGGAACTTCGCATGGAGTACTTGAGTGGCTCACAAATGCAGAAGCAAGGAGCAGCTGTCAGTCCTCTAGGCTTCCAGCTGACTGTTGCATAACCAAATGTAGGTCACCATGCTGATCATCTGCCTCTCCTGGTCTGAAACCCCCTGACCTAAACAAGTGAAATTTGGGACCCGCAGTTAGCAGCAGCACCTGGGGTAGAGCCAGCTGCCCTGCCTCCGCCATGCTTGTGGCTGGGAAAGGAGCACGGATCAGGTGTTTGCACGTGGCTGGGAAAATGAGCGCCCTTCCTCCTTCCCTGATGTACTGGCTTAATTAGACAAAACTCGGTCTGAGAAGCCCGAGGTGGCACCGCCCTGCCGGGGCCACCAGCAGCGAGCACGCAGCACTGCC
>NW_010539547.1:0-1450 GCF_000687285.1 Phaethon lepturus | reverse complement strand
TTATCTCTGGAGGTAGTGTGGTCCGTGGAGGCGGACATTTTGGAGCAGGTGCACCTCGAAGTGACTGCAACTGTGGATAAGTCTATGCCGCAGCAGATATACCCCTGGGGAGACTGTGGCTCATGGAAGGGACTGCAGTCTGTGGATAAGTCCAAGCTGGAGCAGGGGCAAGGGGAGGAGTTCATGGCAATGTTAAACCCTATGGTCCAGTACAAAGGGCCCAGGGGTGGAGATTGTAATGGAAATACCTTTAAACTGTTGTAACCCATGATTTGAGTTGCATGTTACAGGAACTACTATAGCAGGAACCACCTGAACCAATGGAGGACAAGTCTTTCCAAGAAGCAGTGCAAAAAGATAGTTCATGGTTTGTTTTTTTTTAATGGAAGTTAAAAGCATTTACTGTTTAGAAGGAAATGCAACGGTCATTTGAATGTGTGTATGAATACTTTTTAATTAATGAGAGATATAAGCAATCCACAGTGCCAGCCAGGACAAAATTTCATATTCAGTAGTATATCTGCTGTTTTAGTTTTGCTACCTGATGAACAACCAAGAGGACAGTGAAAAACAGTGTAAAATATGTAAATGAATTAGGTAGTCGGTTATGGTAAGGAAGCTTCTGGGAAGAATGAAAACAAAATGGATGCTCTTTCCTGATCTGTGGAAATTTAGAATGAAACCCGAATTCATTCACAGAACTATTTGTTCCTTTTGAAAAGCAGAGTGGCCTAACAGCTCAAGGTTGTCAGCGTTCACACCCTGTGCAGAGGACTGTGCCTGGCCACCTCACTGGCTTCTGGCAGGTACCCCCCAGGAGTCTTAGCTGGGCACTTTGTGAAGAACTAGCAAACCAGACTACAGTTCCCTGGCAGATGTCAGTGTAAACAGACAGGGGAAAGCAAAGTCCATATAAAGAGGAGTGATTAGAGGAGCCACCCAGAGGAATTGCCTGATGCCAAGAAGAAGTGCAATCCTCCTCCTGTCCACTGTGGTACATCATTGCATGGTGCTAACAGCTGACTTCTTACAACTAAAAACTTATATTCACAGTCACAACACTTAGTGAAATTTCCACACCCAGGCTGGCCCATGACCACTATGATACTCCTTTTACTACCAGCTGATCTTTTGGTTCTAAAAGCCAAGCTCTTAGTATCTACCAGTCCTGACATTGCAAAACAACTCTGAGCTTACTCAAGCATTTTCCCTTAACTAACTGCATCTTTCCAATTTCACACAGCCTTTTCACTAAATGCACAGAAATGTATACTGCTATTGTTAGCAAGGAAGACGAACAGGCCAGCTGCCATATTGCTTAAAACTACATCTTTCACCCATTTCATTCTGTAAGGAGCAAGGGATCATTTTGCCTTCCTTACTGACTTTCTGCATTGCTCTAGGGAGTGAGAAGAAAGGTAGGAATCACAGAATGGTAGGGGTTGGAAGG
>NW_010539546.1:38794-43207 GCF_000687285.1 Phaethon lepturus | reverse complement strand
GGGGTGGAGGTTTTAGAGCTAGAGAGGAGCCCTCGGCTCAGCGGGGGACGGGGTGCTGCTCTTGAGCAGCGAGGGTGGGGGAGAGGGCAGTGGAGCAGGGCCTCTGTCTTCCTTGGGATGGGGTTCATCTTTGGGGGGGGGGTGGAAAGTGGGGTAGCCTTACCGGTTGTGGCATGAGGGGGTGTAATCCCTTTGGGGTGGAGAGGGATAGGCTCCTACCGTCCGTTCCAACGTGAAAGAAACGTTTCTCCTGGGTTTTGATCAAAGCACCATTGCTCGAGGATAAAACATGTTTTTATTTTCTTTAAACATATTTTTGTCATCGTTAAGACAAAGGGGAGTTGCCTTTATAGATAGAAGAACAGCCCTTACAGTCTCCTGGGAGGGAGACCTTTCTCCTGCAAAAGGAGAGTTGCAGGAAGTGGGGAAAAGGCTTATTGATCTCTTTTTTTTCTGTGGGAGGCAGAGAGAGAGATGTGTTTGATGATTGAGGCGTGCATTTGTCCATCCCGATAGGATCTGGAAGAGCAGCTCTTTTGCTTCTTAGGAGGCAAGTTAGGACAGATGAATAGATACTTCATTCAGTTTACTTCAAATTATCCTCAGATTCAATCTTAAGGTAATTTGCTGCTTGAACAGTGTTGACAAATGAATTGGAAATGCTTATTTGAAAGGTATGCTATTAAAAAAAATAAAATGTCTTCTGTGGGACAGGCATTTCTTCCAGCCAGACTGGAGGGAGTTGGAGGTATCGGGATTATAATATTTTACAGATGAGATTTCTTCCCTCTTCCTTTGAAATTGCTGAATACGTGTGACTTTTTACTTAAATTTATTTTATCTTTCCCTCCAAATGAAAACTGTAATGAAGCATTCTTAGTATTACTGGTACGAAATGTACTAATCTAATCTTAGAAGTTAAACGAATCTGCCTGTCTGTTTTTTTCTGTGTCTTGGGAGGCAGAGAACCACAGGTCTGATCCCTTAGTAATTTCTTGGCCAAAAAAATGTGGCTATTAAACTCCTGTCATCTGTAAAGTTGGAGAGACATATTTGGGCCCATGCTGATCTAGGCTTCGCACTATTCAGGATCTTTGTCTCAAGTTTCAGCAATTGCTTGTAAGTTTTGTTAATTAAACACAGCATTGTTGTGAAATATTCGTGCTAGCTCTCTTCTGGTGGGATCTGAAGTTCGCCATATTGCTAGAGAGCCACAGGCGGTATGCTGAATTACTTCCTATTCTGTATTGTCACGTACTTATATTGACGTTACAGCAGTGATAGCATTGAGAGTTGTAGGAGATTCGTGCTGCAGAGAGCAATAAAAAGTCAGTGGGTTATGGAGGTCAGGCAGGTTTTGTTTTTCACTTTATGGATGTTGTTCCAACAGGTGAGGATTTTATTAAGTGTTGGTCTTCATATTTTACTAAGAAAGGAAGAGGGGTTTTTTTCCTCCCCTCAGCATTTTGCTTTTTTGAAGACAAGCTAAGATGAATTCTTTGTCCTATTTTGGCTTCCTTATTTCAGGTTAAGGGGCAGGAGCAGCATAAAGGGGCTGGGAAAGCTTTGATCCACCTGTGGGATGAGTTCAGTAGCACAGGGGTGGCAGCAGCAATGTAGGCTTGGATGACGTTCATTCACAGCCGTTGAATTGTGCAGACAACTGTTTGCATGGCTACACTGTGTTCTGGACCAGGAAATGATCAGAATTAAAAAAAAACCCCAAACTTTCAGTGATTTAAGCTAGGAGCAACATCCTGAATATGGTTCCTAGCACAACTGAGGAAATATATAGGGGAGAGGGTGGGAAGTCTCCTTAACACGGCATCGCCACCAAAGCTCTGGTATCAACCATCTGCCTAGAGGAACTGAAGACGACTGCCGCTACATGGTGGTGTGCTGGTTATGCTGGAGGAGGGGTGCGTCCCGAAAGCAGTGCGCTGCATAATGCTGTGTTGGGAGCGAGCAAGGGAAGATTGATAATTCAGGCAGCCTTAGGACTTGCCTGTCTCGGCAGACAAGGGGCCTAGGACCAGCCAGCGTTTGAAAATGTGGGTGGAAAGTAGGGCTGCTCTTGTGCCTCTTGCCCTCTTCCCCACCCCTCCCCAGTGGAAAATCTTGCGCTGACTCTTCTGAAGGAATGCACAGGAACTCATCTTTCAGTCAGGAGAAATCTTAAAACGTTACATTCTAGAGAATCTGCCAAGCTTTAATGCTAGAGATGCAAACCTGAAAAAATAAACAATATAAGTATGAAACTTTTTGAATTTGACAGGAAAGTGCTTCAGATAGAAGCTCTGAGTCTGTTTAGTGAGCATATGAGTCCAGAAAGTGAAACTAGATTAACAAAAAGTGCTGTTTCACTTTTGTAGAAGCTTACCAGTTTGAATACAGAACAGTCAAAAAAAAAAAAAAGTATTTTGAATATATATTAAACTAGTTTTAGATTTGGGATTAATAACCTGTGTTAGGGTTTCATTTAACTTTGAAGCATGATCACATGATTGTTTTGAGTCCCAATATTCCAACACGTTAGAAGATTTTTCTAGTCATAAATCACAAAGAAACCACCTCTAACTTAAGATGAGCTCAAGCTTTGTGAATATTACCATATCATGCATTAAGCTACTTATTTAGTCTTTGTGGTGGAGTGAATGCTGATACATACACATTTTTTTCCAAATACAAGTATTTTAATGTCTCTTGAGAAGAAAAGATTTTTGACTGAAAAGCTTGATTAGTGGTTGAAAGAGAATGTTTTGTGTTTGTTCAGCCATTATAATGTTTGAATAAAATGTAAGTGAGAATGAAATCTCTTAGCTGGGGTCAGACTTTTGTGTTGAAAAGATAGGCAGCTAAATACCTACTGTAATTTCCAGAAGCGCTGAGTTCCTGCTGTTACTTTATTTTGTTCTATGAGGGGATGCAGTAGTCAAGTTGCAACAGGAACTTGCCAGGATACTAAACAGGCAAAACTAATGGGAAAATGATGGGGGAGGGGGGTTGGTGTTTGGGTTTTTGTGGTTTTTGTTTATTTGGGGTTTTTTTACTAAGTTGCTGAAGAGTAAGAGAAGTACTAGGGCTGCTCTATGGGAAGGAGTGTGGTCATGTTTGGTCAGAGGCGGGGTGGGAGATGTAGGGACATAGTATCTCTGATTTTGGTTGGCGTGGCTTGGTTTAAATTTCAAGCTGATTTTAATGATGGGTTGAAGGGGATGGACAACAGTTCCTAGCTGCCTGAAAAGGAAGGTCCTGCTCCTCCTGCTGCTTTTGCATAGATGCTTCCTGAACTTATACTGTGGATTGCTTCAGCTCGCTGGCTTAGAAAGAAGTGAAAAGCTCCCTGCAGGGTAACCAGTTGTGTCAGCTAATGGAAAGATCCAACAGAGACAAAAGCTGGTGTGAGGGATGGCATGGGACAGCAGAACCAGTTGTGGGAATCTGCAGGAGGATGACGTATTCCTCCTTCCAAAAATGTCAAGCTATGAGATTGACTCAGCTTCTCCTCACAGTATCCTTCTCTTGTGCAGCTCTGACAGCTTACTGTTGCTGAAAAATACGGTCCTGTTTCTCCCAGCACTTCACAGAATCACAGAAATCACAGAAACACTAGGTTGGAAAGGACCTTCAAGATCATCAAGTCCAACCATTAATCCAGCGCCACCATGTCCCCTAGACCATGTCCTGAACAGGCAGTTGACCAATATATCAGCTCCTAGTGTTTCTTGCCCTCAGTGAAGTTAGTCAGCTTTCTGACCTGCTGGAATAAGAACTTAAGTTTTTCCTTCTATAGAGTGAATTTCTGTGAGGTTCAATTTTTGAATTGGCACCCTAAGGTGTTAGGCAAGTATGGGAAGAAGCAGGAGCATGCGTGTCTTGGAGAGGAGCAGGACTGCTTCTTTTCTCGTATCAGTGGATGGTTAAACTGACTCAACCCGATTTCTTTGAGTGTACTTTAATGTTGTTTGGATTTCTGAAAGGTTAGTTGCTTTTGACCAGAAAATCAGTTTATTAACATTGTGTGGCGTTGCTTTAAGAAGTCACCTTTACATTCATAATGTCTGGTGAAATTTTCCTTTTTTCTGAATGTTGTGCTTGTTTTCACTTGAAGAGTTTTAAACTTTGTGAGTGTAGCAGAATTCTATATATCATATGCAGCTTGAAACAACTTCAGGAGATAATGTTTAAGAAATACATGATCTAATAACCTTTTTTACATTCTCAATCTTTGTATTTCTATTAAGCTATGCTGTTACTTTAAAACAATATGCATGAATTCCTCCCCTGTAGGAAGCAGTAGTAAAGTTAACACAATCACTAATGTGTTTGCAAATTGAGATGTTTTAACAGTCAGGACAGAGCTTTTGAGTAATGTCTGGATACAAAATAAGGTCAAAATAGATTAAATCAAGG
>NW_010539546.1:20044-38763 GCF_000687285.1 Phaethon lepturus | reverse complement strand
CTGACTGATCTAAATCATGATTAAAATTGGTGATTCACATCAGTCCATCCTGTTGAGCACAATTGTTTTTTTCCTCATTTCATGTTTAACTAATTGTCTTTTTTTGTTGTTTAATTTTGGAACAGTTTTTGTAGTATACTTCAGAGAGGTATCTGTGAAGCTCATGCAGATCTGGGAATTCTGTTTTCTCACTTCCTTGGTGAGAGTATAAACTCGGAAGTGGTTGGTTATAGTCACTGATTGTATTCCCTCAGTTTTTCTGATAAGCTGTTGAAGGGAAGACAATAGCATTTAGCATTCTGCATTTCTAATCTTGGACAAGTGGGATTTTTTTCTCTCGTAATAGAAGAGTTTTGTGGGCTTTTGTGTGTGTGATAGAATATTATGTTTGTGAGCTTACTGCTTGGGACTTAGCGTTCTTTCTAATACAGGATTTTAGGTAGACTGTGGAATTGTTGGAAAGTTCAGTTACTGTTTGAGCGCTTTTTCCTGGCTAGAAGCTCCAGTCTGTATTAATATTTCACTGCTAATCCATTCATGTCACAAATTGTTTTCTTGTGGTGCTTGGCTTGTGACTGTATCTGATTTAATCTGAAATCCTACAGTACAATCTGATCACTCCACAGCCTTCCAATTTTTCTTAGTAAGAAATGTCAGGATATGACAAAAAGTTGAGGCTGATGCTGTAATTTATAGACAGAAATGAACAATAAATAGTTAGAAAATGTCCAGTTGAAAGCGTGTGCTTCAGATAAGACAGAGGTGGTATTCTGATGAACTGTTGTGCTCATGCTTCATAACACTTGTTGAAAATGGAAGTTCTCTTGATGAAGTTCTAGTGAACATCATGTCCTGTCTACCTGAACAAGTCCTGTCAACCAAGACATTCCCCTTTGGCTGCAGCTTCCTCCACCTAGCAGTCTTCCTCAGTTAGCCTTATAGCATCAGCTCTCATCTAGTTTTTTTGATCACAGAATCACAGAATCATTAAGGTTGGAAAAGACCTTTAAGATCACCAAGTCCAACCATGACGACTCTGGTCCTTTAGGTAAATCACTGTACATTGGTTCTTGAGCAGGATTGACTACCATGGGATGCAATTGGTGGTTCCTGGTTCCAGTCATCTGCTCAAAGGAGAACAAGAATCAGTTCCACTTTATTGTAAATATGTTAGCGTGTCAGCTTATGTCAGCAGCAGCATGGTCATGAGCCATTGGACAGAAGCTGCTTTTACCACCCTAAAGTGTGCTCCCTCTTCTTTTGACTTGGAGCCCTGAAAAATGTAACTACATCTGCTCTTCAGTACTTCTTGCAGAGGTCTGTGCTCACCTTGGGTGTGAGTGTTCAGGCTGGACAGGTAGTTAGTGCCTCTAGTTCAGAGTTCTGATTAGGGGTGATCAGAAGCTGCCCTAACAGTCTTATGCCATCGTTGTCTGTCCTGCCATGTCCTCCCCCTGGACTTTCAAGGTGCTATTTTCTCTTGCTGAAGGCTACTCCTTCTACAGTGTGGCAGAAAGGAAACTGTGGCAGCATCACTCTTGGGAAGCCTGTAAGTTCGTACAGATTCACTTTGGGTGCACCGTCACTTTGTTGGCTCCTGCTGTGGCATGATAACCTCTGACAGAAGTGTGGTGCAGATAGCAGGCTGGAGAAAGTTAAATCACCCCAGGGAGAGTCATCACCCAACATCCTTCAGCCTTCTGTGTTCCCTTGAATCACTGCTCTTTTTTTTTTGCCTTTTTTTTTTTTTTTTGAGAAGTAGCATCTACTTTTGTTAGAGGTGCAGTTGAAATGCCTTTCTATTTAAGAATTATCACTAGTATTTACAATATTGAAGATGTGCCCAGGTGATACAGTGACTTCACTGCAAAAACTGACTTAAAAATGCTACTTAAGGAAGGCTGCGGTTTGCTTCCCCAGATGTGTGCTGCTGCAGATTTAGGAAGCCCTGATGCAAACCAAATGTCTGAAAGACCCACATTAACAGTATCTCCTGTGAAATACTGTGTATTATCTGCTTCCCTTTCCTGGTGAAGAGATTTAAGTAGATTGATACAGGACTGAGTCAGCTATGTTAAAACCCAACCTGTAGTTCTTGCTGGAGTTCTTGCTGGTTAAGCACTCTGAAACCAATCAGGCAGTTTCTCCAGAAAAACTGAGTCAGAGTCTTTTTAGTTCTGTTGTTGTTGTTGTTGTGTAGTAATAAATAGAACCAAACCTTACCCAATATTCTTCTCAGAAGAAGCAGGCGAGGAGAGGGAAGTGAGCAAATAAGTAGTTTTTCAGGGCTACTTGCAGAATGTCAAAACTGAGGAGTATGAGATAGGGAAGGGACCTTGGGAGGTTTCTGGTCCAGCCTTCCTCTCGCAGCAGGGTCTGCTCCGATATCAGACCTGCTTGCTCAGGGCTGGCACCAGTCTGGTCTTGAAAACCTCCATGGAAGGAGACTGGGCAATCTGTTCTAATGTGTGGCAGCCCTCGTGGCGGGGGGTGGGGGAGCAAATTGACTTTATAAACTCTTAAGTGGAACCAAGTCTAGGAAGGGAATGGCCAAGTCAGGTGACCTTTGCTAAGGTGGCATTTTCAAGGCTTAGATGTACATGTTTGAGATCTGCCAGCTAAAATGTCGCACTTGATCTTTGTGTTCTGGAAATAAAGAATTTTGTCATTTAGCAACCAAATTAAAAAAAAAAAATCCATGTATATGAAAGCTTCTGTTTCATATGCAGAAGGGCTTGGATGTCACTGTAGTTTTGGCTATAGAAGTGTTCACATGTAAAAACATTAAATGAGGGGCAGGACTCTTTGGGGGGGTTTGGATCGGGGTTTTTTTTTCCCTTTCTTCTTGCTTCAATATGTTGCTCTTTTCTTCCCAAGGTAAAAATGAGGCAAACCATCCTCTGGCTCTTAGATTATTTTGATATACAACGGCAGGGAGAGAGGGACAGGCTGGAACTGTAAGCCTTCCACTGAAATTTCTGTTTATAAAAAGGGACATGTGCCCTCTTGAGTAAAGGATGTTCTTCGCCATTTTAACTAGTCGTTTTCTCCAGGCCATCATTTAACTTAACTCACTGGAGAGTTTATTAAATGGCTGCCACAGTCACTTCTTCAGATTTCAGCAGCTCAGGCATGGGTCTTACAAAATTTTTTAGCTGATGAGCTCCTGTTCTCAAATAATTTGGACTTCACGGTGTAGAAAGTTAGTTTCTAAACCTTGTGTATTCAAAACTTCAGTTTTCATGCAGTCTTTGAATATTATTCATCTAACTGTATATCTGTATTTTGGGAATAAATGTGACTTATGAACAGAATACATATTACTACTTGCCTATCAGTAATTTACTTTTAATTAGTATTCTTCGTGAAATGTAGCTTTAGGATGCATGTATGTTGCTTCAGCATCACTTGTGAGGTAATTACATGTCTTCTCTACTCAGTGCTCATGCTTCATTCTTTGTGTTGTTATAAAATAGGTAACGCTGCTGTATTTTAAAGGTTTGGTTGCCTGTTGATATTGAAGTTTTTGGTGCCCCAAATGTTGCTAAAGCAAGCCAGTACAACCCAGATGTTAACTTTGGCATTTTCCTGTAGCAGCGTTCAACAGAGCTGAGTACCTGCTTGATGAATTTGTCAGGCTTATTGCTATCAATACAGACAAAATTTAATTTTAGTTTTTAAATGTTTTATGTAACATTTAAGGAGCTATTAAAGATTACTGTGTAAAGTTGAACAGAATTATGTATTTTTCATTGTAGACATTGCAGTCACTGCTAATTTTAAGATGTTTTGTTATTAATCGATTTTATTAAACAGCATAAAAGATGTTAGCAATTACAACAGTAGTTTTGTAGGTAGCAGTGAAACTGTGTAGTGTCCTGGCAGCTCTGTTCAGGTGTTCTTTGCAGGCTGTTAGGAGACTTGTAAAGTGAAAACTCAGTGCATTACTTCCACAGCTTTCACATTTTGGACTATCCCATCTCATTCCAGTCCAAGCAGCTTTGAAGCATTGGAATAAGATGCAAAGATTTCCTGCTAGCCTGCAGAAATGTGCATTGCCTGGAAGCATACCTCTGCTTCTGAAGGAATGGGTTCAAAAATAAGCTGTGCAAAACTTACGTCTCCAGAAGCCTTAAATAAACCTGTCCTGATGACAATTCAGTTTTGCTTTTACCATTTAACTTCCACCACAAATTACAGTAATACAGACATCCCAAAGTCCAGCAAGTTTTTGTTGTCAGAGTAACACTGTATTTTTCTGTGTCTGATACGTGTCTGCTAGATTCATTACTTGACAGTCCAAAGGTGTCTGAAAGACAGTGGCCAATTTCAGTTCCATTTATTCCCATATCCGTACACTGGAGAGTGTACTTGATATGATCTTTTGACTCAGTTCTTGCTGCAAGTGTCACTAACCTTCTGAAAACACTACTTTGCATGTCTTTTCTGAGACTCCTAAAGATACATGTGGAATAAAAATTATGACAGATTCTTTCAGTGCCACCCAAGCCTGATGTTTTGTTGCTCAATGTCTTTTCTTTTTTCTCTTTACCATAAGGTTCATACTCTTCATATCTCAGAACAGTATTTCCTTCAAGTTGCTCATCTGGAGCATTAACAAGTCTGCTCAACGCTGTATCCATACAGAAGGACTCCCTTGGTCGCTTGAGTTTTTCCTAGTTGTCCATGAGATAGGAGTTCATGGATGATTTTTCATTCTTTTGAATCCACAACAAACATTCACTGTTGTCTCTTCTGATGGTGTTATGCATAGAACAATTTGAGCCTGTCAACTGTATATTGTAAAGTATCCCATAGTTTTTCTCTGTTGGGCCTTGGATACCATTAGCTTTTTATAGGTAGCAGCTCGTTGTTCCCATGAGTGCCCTTGAGGCAAAAAAGTGCTTTGTATTTCTCTGAATTGCTGAAAATGAAAAGCCACTGAAGAACAGGGGTATCACTTTTCACAGGAATTGCTGCTATATTGACATACCATAGCTTAGGACTTAAGATCTGATGATACCCATGTAGCCATATGATCTTTAACTAGTGCCAGGAAATTTTCATAAGCAAATGCCCTCAAAGCCATCTGTTCTATACTGGCCAGAGTCGTGATTACTTGGAGGCAAGGAAATAGGACTGAATAATCAAGAATTGCAGTAATTGTCTTGAAGCAACTCTTTAATCACAGGATGCTCTTAACCTTATGTGTAACGCTAACAGATTGTCACTGAAAGGGTTACTCCTGATCTCCTGCCACACACCCTTCTCCATGTGTCTAGCTTCAAACTCACTCTCTAGATGGTTTGCCATGTGTCTGGCAATTGCAAAGGCCCAAGATGAAGTACTTTGGCTCACTGATAGGATGAAAAACTGGTGTTAGTTGTGGTGTTTTTTAGTGACTAGTTTGCTGAACCAGTGCATGCTGCACCTTCCTGATTGCTGGACCTGGCACAAGTGGCAGAAGTACATGGAGTGGTGGGCAGAGGTCAGACTACTACTTTTGGCAGCTGCTGGCCATTAGTGTAGATGAGATGTAATGTGACACTGCATCTTGCTAGAAATAGAAGGTGGAAAATGATTGGTGGTGCATTGCTTAGACTAGAAACGTATGAAATGCAAAGATGATAATCCACAAACTAGGACAGACTAGGTATATAAGGTAGGCAAAGCTTAGAAGAAAGGAATAGAGACCCAGAGGCTGTTTTCCTAAAAGCTACCTATGAAGTCTGTGTCAAAGAACGAACTAGAACCTCTCAAGGACTGTATCCATTCTGGGAAGTAGCCTGACATGGACTCAGTGTTTCTGGAGGTGTTTGGGTTTTTACAGATTTTCTGGTTTGGGGGTTGTATTTTTTTTCCTTCCATAGTCTAAGATTGTACTGGGTATATATTTAGGAGTTGTTTTAAGAGTCATGGGGGTCATTCAGAATTCTAAAGGCATTGCAGTATTTTAGCAATTTTTGAAGCTATAGGGGAGATGATTGTATTAGCAGTATTTCAGCCTATAGGGAAGACCGTTTGCTTGCTTGAGCTGTCATGCCTTCTCCATACTATTTCAGAATACTGAAAGGTGAACTTTGTTTCTTAAAGTGTGCTTGACTTTTATAAGATCTTTTTCTGCCCTTCTATGGTTTTGTGTCCACGCTCAACGGGAAAACATTTCATTGTTATGGGCTCCATTGTATGGAGCATTTAGTTACAGAATTGTTGCAGCTGGAAGGAACATCTGGAGATACTCAAGACCAACCCATTGCTCAAAGTGGGGTCGGCTAGAGCAGGTTGCCCAGGACCTTTGCCAGTCTGAGTTTGTATACGTCTATTGTAGACACCGCAACCTCTCTAGGCAACGTGTTCCCATGTTTCATCACTCTTACAGTGAAAAAAGCTTTTCCTTATGTTTAAATGTATTTCAGTTTGTGCCCCTTGACTCTTGTCACTGGATGCCATTGAGAAGAGACTGGCCCAGTCTTCTGTACACCTTTCCATCAGATTTTTATGCAGACACATGAGATCCTCTTGAGCCGTCTCTTCAGGCTGAACAGCCCAGGCTCTCTCAGCATCTCCTCCTATGGCAGATAATCCAGTCCCTCAGTCACCTTTGTGGCCCCTTGCTGGAGTTGCTTCATTCTATCCATGTCTCTGTTGAAATTGGAGAGCCCAGCACTGGACACAGTACAGCTCTGCAGAGAAGGCCCAGGGGGTCCTGGTGGACACAGAGTTGGCCGAGAGCCAGCTGTGTGCTCCTGTGACAAAGAAGTCTCCCAGCGTCCTGGGCTGTGTTCAGAGCACTGCCAGCAGGTTGAGGGAGGTGATCCTGCCCCTCTGCTCAGTCCAGGGCTGGGTTCCCCCCAGGACAAGAGAGACATAGACGGACTGGAGCGAGTCCAACAAAGGCTGCAAAGATGCGGGAGGGGCTGGAGCACCTGAGAGGTGAGGAAGGGCTGGGAGAGCTGGGGCTGTTCAGCCTGGAGAGGAGAGGGCTCAGGAGGGTCTAATGGAGGGGTAGAGGTGAGGGAGCCAGACTGCTCTCAGTGGTGCCCAGGGGCAGGACAAAAGACATTGGGCTCACATTAAAAATCATGAACTTCTAGTTAAATAGAAGAAAACAACTTTTAAAAATGTATTTTAAGGGTGATCAGAAACTAGATCAGGTTGTCCAGGGAGACTGGGGAGTCTCCAACCCTGGGCGTGTATAAAGCCTGACTGGATGAGATCCTGAACAGCCTGTTACAGGTGACCCTGCTTTGAGCATAGGGTTGAACCGGGACAATCTCCAGGTATGCCTTGCAATGCCAGCTGTTTTAGGAATATTATATTCCAGATGTGGTTTCAGCAGCGCTGGTTGCTCTTCTTAATGCAACACAGGATGCTCTTGGCCTTCTTTGTCACAAGGGCACATTGCTCACTTGTGTTCAACTCAAGTGCCCACCAGGACCTCCAGGTCATTCTCTACAAAGCTACTTTCCAACTGGTTGGAACCCAGCCTGTACTGGTGCCTGTAGTAGGAGGTTATTCCTCCACATTGAAAGACTTTGCCTTTCTGTGGTTGAACTCCATGAGATTTCTGATGGCCTGTTTGTGCAGCCTGTTGAGATCCCTCTGACTGGCAGCGCGCTCACCTGCTGTATCCGCCACTCCTCCCAGTGTTGTTTTGGCTGCAAACAGGCTGAGGGTACACTCTGTCCTGTTGTCCAGGTCCCTAATGAAGATGATGGATGGTATTAGCCCTAGCCTCAGCCCCTGAGCTCTGGCCCCATCACTGACATCCAGCTGGACTTTGCTGTTCGTCCCAACTCTTTGAGCTGGGCTGTTTTAGCAAGTTCATGTGTATCCCTGCATGTCCAGGCTGTGCTTCATCAGTTTTCCGTGAGGGTGTTACGGGACGTGGTGTGGAAAGCCTTGCTGGTGTGAAGACAAGCAACATGCCCTACGCTCCCCACATCCGCCATGCCAGTCGTTTCATCAAGGGAGGCTCTCGGGCTGCTCAGGCATGATTTCCCTTTTGTAAATGCACGCTGCCTGCTCCCATTGCCTCCTGGTCCTTTGTGTGTTGGGAAATGATTTCCAGGAGGGTTTGCTCCATTGCCTGCCTGGGGCTGGGGGTGAGGCAGTCCAGCCTGTAGTTCTCTGGATGCCTATCCTTGAAGAGGGGAAGTCTTTTCCATCTGGAAAACTTGTAAACAGTGCCAGAAACTTCAAGTGGGACTGAAACAACAGGCTCCAACAGGCTCCATTATATATAAATCACATAAAATATCTATGCATGTGCACATGTACATAAAACCATACAAGGTATATATGAATTCGAAGGATGCTGTTTGGCTTCAGGGCAGAGGTTAGAGCAGACCCTGTTCTGCTTGTTGAGGATTTCAGCATAGGAAACCTGCTCTTCTGAATTGAGGTGGAGAGCTGGTTCTTCCCGCTCCGCGCAAGGCCCATGGACCAACAGGCCTCCTACAAGTCTTTCTGGCTGTTGGCAAATCCTTAACGCTAGCTGAAAGCAAAGCTGTGCTTTGGGGTTGGGGTTTTTTTCCCTGTGAGAGCAGAGCTGCTGCTGTTACACCATGCTAGATTCTGTTTGCTTGAACTCATGCTATCCTTAACTCATGGTAAAGTGAATGCTACCTTTCCCTCAGAACCCACTACCCTATCTGGTGGTGCTGTAAAGAAAGCAGCATTTAACCTATTTTTGCTCTTCCACAAGTGCTCTTGTGCTTCGAGTCAGTTATTTTTCTGGACACAAACACAATTGTACCATGAGCCTCTTCTCACAGACCAACCTGATTTCTTCAGTTTTGGAGGCCCAGTTCCCTGATGCTCCTGTTATCCCAGGTTTATACGCTCTTTTTTCTTCTTTCCTTTTCTTCTGACTTTTCTGACTTCTGCCTTTCCCCAGAACTTTCCTTCCCGGCTTGGGCTGGGGTAAGCAGATGAATCAGCAAGGAGAGGCTCCACGTGTCCCATGCATGGGCCAGCCAGAATTCGTCAGTGGATTACCACCTCAAAGTCAAGACCAACACTGCTGATTTATAAATGCATAAGCTGTTTCCCAAATGAGACCCCCATGTTGAAATGCCTCTGTTACATCAACAAATAACTGGGGAGGTGGGAGGTGGTTATTTACCCTTAACAATAGTCTTAATACTAGGTTGGAGAGAAACTGGCTCTAACTGGTTAGAGAGTAAGTGCAGGTTCTATCTTGGAAAGAGGGTTGTGGTTTTTTTGTCAGCAGGAGTGTTGACTTGTGTAAAAGCCTTCCAAAAATTATGCATTTTAATGGTTGGGCAGAAAGAACAGTTTTAAGATGGCATTTGCAGAATTTATTGTTTTCTAAGCAACATTTTTTATCCCTCAGAATAGCTTATCTTCAGCGCTTTCCAGGACACTAAATCTACCTCTCTGTTTCTATGAGGGCAGAGTCATTTCTGGAATAATCTTTCATCATAGGTCATGGGGATACTTTTTCCTTTCTCATCTTTACCAGCTCTGGTTCTGCTTTCCTCTTTCCATCTCAGAGCAACTCGGTATTGAAGTCACTTGATTTTGGTGACAGCAGTCTGTGTTGTAATGATGAGTCAGTATTTGGATGCACGATACGCTGATACTACTGTACTAGGTCAATACTTCGTCAAAAGGGGACCCTGGGATTCCAGAGGCCCTTGCGCGAGGATGGGGTCTCCACAGCTTGCTTCCTGGTCCTGCTTGAGGCTGGGTGTATTTGCAAGGGACTTGCATTGTGTTTGCAATACCCTGGCGGAGGCTGCCACGGAACAAGGACGGGAGAGCTGCACCTTGACTTCTGCAGAACCCGCAGACCGTACAGCAGCGTCTCTGCCTGGTGAATTGCTCACCCTTGCTGTTTCGCTTTTACTAGATTGTTGCAGTTAATATATGCAGTTTAGCTTCAGTTAGGCTTCTGTATGTTATGCCCTCTTTGGGCGATAAAGATTCCTCTTGCTGTTAGTGGTGGCTATAATCTGCATTTGCAATGCTTATTTTGTTCATATTTCTTATGAGAGAATTGTTAAGGATTTATCATTTTATTGTAAAACTTTCTAAGATACTTCCTAGTGATGTTTGTCTTTCCCTTATTTGTCTACCTTTCAGCATTGTCTGCCAGAAATAGTTTGAATTTGTTTGATTTCCCACTTGTGATTCCGGCAATGAATACACTAAGACTTTGTTAATTTGCACTAATAATTGTGCGTTACCTACTATGGATTACCCAGTTTTGCAAGTTTATCAGACAAACAAAGCATACCAAATAGAGATCAGTCATAGCTGGCTGATTTTGATATTTAACTTTAGCTCAGTATACCTTAATAAGACTGTACACTGCAATTTTTAAGATAATCTTTGCCAAGAAAGATTTTTAAACTGTAGTCAGTGAGGAAGCTTCCCATGGCATTGTGCGACATTTTGCAAACATGTTTTTAGTGCTTACCCACTTGACATGAGTTTCAGTGTAATTGTGGAGATATGATTTCTCTTGGCTTTTTGTGCAGTACTACCTTTTAAAGCTAATACTGCCTAAAAAGCTGTTTCTTGCAAGTCAGCAGTGATAACTGCATGTAAACTAAAAACATATTTGGCTGTTAGTAAGTATGAGAAAAATAGACTGTAGTGTCTCCACCTGAAGACAGTGTATATATTCTATATTTTCTTTAGGCTGTACAGTATTAGGAGAGCAAAACTTCTTGTCTATTGTATTTTCTATCGACCCTTCAGGCAAATATTCAAGATATGTTTTTACTGCTGTATACTGCTTTCTGCTTGACACAGGCCAATATATTTTGAGTATTCATTTGTACAATATAGACTCTCGTAAAATGTAGTCAGACATGTAAGTGAATTTTGGTCATTGATTCCTAAGAAGGTGTATTTCTTCTCACTTTGAAGAGCTGCTAGTATGAAAGAACTTTATGATTACACAGAATTTTTTAGATTTTAGTTTTTGCTTTACTACATAGCTAGGTCAGGTGTTTTGGGTGGAAGTGGTTTGTGCGAGTGACCACTTGGCCTTATGAGATGAACTGAAGGAGAAGGAAGATGCTTTAGAAAATCTTGGAACAATAGTACAAGTTTTCACTTAAGTTTAAATTTACCATTTTCTAGCATAGTATCTTGTTTTAATTTTGCATATAATTCTGGGTGCACAGATTTTGCAATTCTAGTAGGAGTACAGTCTAGATCTAGTATTACGCATACACAAAAGTATCTATCATGAATGTGCAAATTGCAGTTTTCCAAATTATTTCTTGGCCAAATGCAGGCAGTTTTTCATGAAGACAGCATTGTATGTTATGTAGTGTAACAATGTCCATGATACCAAACAAATTCTCAGTTTCTAGAATGTGGCAGAGAAAGGGGTACTGCAGCTCTCTGAAGTAAAAAGTCAGTCTTCCTAACTTTTAAAAAAACACTTCATTAGGTCCGTTGCTGAAAATAGTTGAAACGTTTGCTTGAATTTTCAAAACAAATGACATTTGCATGCCTGACATGCAAATTTCATCCCAAGAGGTTGAAGATTGGCAAAGATCTAAGCAAGGGAAGGCAAAATTTTACGAAAGATGACATTTGTTCTGATTATAAATGTAAGGTTACCAAATATGGTAGGCCAAAGAATGACTCTGTTACATAAAGATTGTTGTGGAAATCTTTTTTTCTGTATTACAAAGAATATATTTGTTTTGTAGTCTGTGATCATATTAATTTGTGTTATAAACGTACTTGAAAAGAAAGTCTGGCTTGCAAAATAATTTTTGTTGGGTTTTTCCTTTCTCACAGCTGGGTTAGACATAAAGATTAAATTGCTTTTTCCTTTTGCTCTATGAGGAGTTCTCATTGTGATTTATGATTACCTTTTAAAAGTGTGTACCTTAATTTAAATAGAACGGGGAATTTATGTATTGCATAGCATGCAGTTTCAAATAGGAAGGAAAATTTTTCTTAAACTGTGCTTCCACTGCCAGTGTAATCTGGCATGTACCTTAGTTGTGGAAAAGGGGATTTAGTACATGAAGTTAGATCAGAGCTGGATCTGTTAAAAAATTACCTTTCACTACTGTTAGTTTTCAGTTTAGTATCGGTATAAAGGAAGACTTGGAAATGAGCAGGTAGAGATGGAGAGAAAATAATGTTGCCCCATCTGGCAATAGCACTGATTTATGCCATAATAAGCTGATTGTGGAATTGTAATACTATTTTCAGAATGAATTGTTTTGCTTTATATCTTCATCAGCTCAATTATTGCATCACAAAATGGGCAGTTCTTCCAATAATTCATGCTGAAATAGTGCAGCAATATTGATACATAAAGGAGAAAATGAATACTATTTACCTTAAATTGCTTCAGCATATTTGTGGTGCTTTATTTGTAAATATATTATTTGCAGTGACTTGCTTTGTATCAGATGAATTATTGAATTGAGTTTGTACAGGTTCAACATAGAAAAAATAATTTCCTGTGTTTTCTTTTTTAGCCTTCTGTTGAATCTTCAAGCCCAGGTAAATATTTTTAATATTTCCTAAACTTGTGAGGGAAGAGGGCACCCTTGAAAAACTACTTTTGCTGGTCTCTTCCAGTTAGTAATCTAAGCATATAATTTGATGAATAGGTTGGCGGCAGCACTGGTTTACGTAGTCACTGCTTCTTCCAGCCTGTACCAGCACAGGTTTCTAAATGGTAAAATACACTGGGGAAATGTGATTCTTGTCTTTGCAAAAGCTGCACGAACACATGTTCGGGAATGCTGACATCCTAAGGAGCACAATGTGAGCGAGTGCTGGGAGCATGCCATGGAGACTACCCAGCGATATTACCATCCCTGTAGGCATGGCTACCCGTCGGTGTTAAATATAGAGTCAAAAGTTAAGGCACTGTGTGCTCTCAATTAATAGATACACCGTTGCTGTATGTTTTTATGCGCAGTAGCCTCAAGAACAAAGGCAGCAAGAAAAACAGTATTTTTTTACCTCATTGGATTACTAAAAATGAGGGGTTTCATGACTTCTGTTTATAAAGCTGTTTATTTTCTGATATTCCAGTATCCCAGAGCTACTGGCTACCTAATAGTCAGCCTAAGTGTAAATTGTTAATATCGGGGCGGGGGGGTGGGTGTTTGCTTTGGTGCGACTGTACTTACTGTTATTTATTTCCAAGGTTTTTGGCATCCTACTAGTGGAAAAGCCTTCCAGTAGTTACTTTAGCTGTACTGCCGTTGTCTCTTGAGCTCTTATTTCGTTCAGAGAAGCAATCAATTGCTTTAACACTTCAAACTACAAAGTATAGTTAACCCTTGTAGTCAGCTCCTGCCTCTTGCATCCTTAGTGTGGATATACTCCTCAAGCTTTGGAAAATGAAATTTAAATTGTCCACAGAGACAAGTGGAAAAATGTTAGCAGAGTTAGAATTAGAAATCGGGTATTGCTGAATTATATAAAAATGCTGCATCTGCCAAACCATTCATCCATTCATTTATTTTTCATTGTCATAACATATAACCAGACTTCTTTACAAAGAAACATGAAAAAACTGCATGGGGAAAAATAACTAAGGATTCTGCATCATAAATAAAATCTGCATAACTGTGAAGCTTACTTTAAGCTTAAATTTTGGAAAAGTCATTAGACTGTCTTTGCAGTTGTAAACAAGAAAGCTTGCAAAGTATCAAGGAAACAACTGCCCTGAGTTTATGAGTATTTCTGCTCCCAGTAGAACTCTTGATTCAGACAGGTTTATCATTATTTGGGAATTAAGTCTCCAAAACCTGAACATTTTACAAACATTTAACTAGGAACCCGATGTCCAGGTATATAATACTTTGAGAACTGGCTGGTTAAACAGTATCTCCTGGTTCTTTTTTCCATTATCTCTTACCACCCAAAGGACAGCTTTCAGTGTCCTCTGAATAATGAGATTGGCTTTCCCCAAGATAAATGATTGAGGTGTTTTGAAGATATTTTAATTTCTCAGCATAATTTGAGTATTAAAATGTCACCAAAAAAAAAAACTAAGCTCTGTGAGGCCATGATCTAACTTAAAACATTCTTTAAAATGTTTTCTATTAGGAGGTTCAGCAACATCTGATGACCATGAATTTGATCCATCAGCTGATATGCTGGTGCATGACTTTGATGATGAACGGACATTAGAAGAGGAGGAAATGATGGAAGGAGAAACAAACTTCAGTTCTGAAATAGAGGATCTTAACAGGGTAGGTAGCCTTAAGTAGTCATAAAACATAACCACAGCCCACAGTCTCACATAAAACGTATGCAGGTTTTTCCCCTTATATTTGGAATTTTAGAAAAAAACACCCCTAAAACACTAACAGACAAATAATATAGATTGGACAAAAGGGGCTAAATTGAATTTGCAGTTCTTAAAACTTGGGAAAAGGAATTGGTACATAAATACTTAATAATGTATAACACTGTGCTTGTTTAGTTTCTTTTTGCATATATGTGCTGGTATAGGATTTGTATTTTAGAGCTAATATAAGTTAAAATACGCTCTGACTAAACTTGTGTTGTTATTTCCTAAAGCACTTGATTAGTGCATATAGATTTTGATTTTTTTTTTTTAATCCCATAATTTTGCACTTCTTTTGCATTTTTATACAAACATTTGTATAATACTTCAGTGGAGCGTATAGCAGTATCTTCATTTTTAAGGTAGAGGAAATGGAGATGCAGATGAAATGATTGGCTCAAAGCAAAGAGTTGTCAGCAGGGCTGGGATCAGAGCTCACAATTACTGTTAACAGTGATAAATACATCTTAAAATGTGTATCTTCTGAAATAATTGCATATAAGATTTATTTGGCATTTTGAGGTTATGCTGTCACTTATATATTGTCTTAAATTACTTCTTGGGCAGGAGTAATATTCTTAAATTACAAACTAGGTTCATTATAAATGCAAAGTAATTTAGATACTGTCTGTGGCCTCATTGGCTGAAATGGCTTCCAGACAGATCATTAATGATTCTCAGATGTGTATTGGATGTACAAATCCTATTTAGTATAAGTGATTATGCCAATATGACTTTAAATTAATATAATGCATTTAAACTACGTTTCGGGTGTAAATGATAATTTCTTTCTGGTAATTTCAGGTTTGATATTACATGGTAAACATAGAGATAAATAAATAGTTTGTGAATCTAAATGTGCTTCATCTAGTTTAAATGAGAAATGAATCTCCACATGTATGTCATGTGTTTTTTAAGTTGAACATAAGTTTTTGCCCCTCATGTTTTGTGAAGAGTCGACATCTGGTTGTGTAACTCTATCACCACATTACAATGCTCTGTTTATAACTGTATCTCAGCAGCCAGTTTATTCCCGCATACCTTGGTTGTCGGGGCTGCAAGTTCGTAGTTTCTCCATGTGTCAGCTCTTCTGTGATCAGGACGCTGAGCAGTGGTATAACGTAGATTCACGTTGCTCCATGTGCTACTTTTCTTTGCAGGAGGCTTCTGGGGACTGGCAGAGAATCTTACGGTCAGTTAGTACATGTATTGCAGGTCAGGCTTTTACTGAGTTTCAGATGCTTCCATGCCAGGATCTTGCTAGAGACTTGTGGCTACTTCTAGTTGTGGCATAGCAGGCCGCACATCAAGGCTTACTTTTACCTCTTTTTTAGTCATAGATGATAGGCAATCTAAATCTCAAAACTATTGTCAAGACAAGTGGTATCCTGTCTTTTTCTTTCCCCCAATATTTACATGTGTTATTTCAGATTTCCCCCAGGCTGTGAATGTGCCTGATTTACTAGTTCAGCTCCTTCAGAAATGAGGTGGCAGTCAGGTTTTGCAAAAGCATTTTTCAACCTTAATGGTTTCTCTCCTGACTCTCATGAAAATTACGCCTTCCTCTAGGGTACGAATCTTTTCTACGCTTTGGTTGAAACTCTGGTGAACCTGTAACGTGTTAGTACCTGAGGTTGAGCAGCATCCTGCATTTGTCTGTGCGAGTACATGTATACATTTTTGTCTAAATGGCAGTAGCATATCTGTGTCTAGAGACCTGAAGTTGCCCTCTATGCCGCTGTAGTACAGGAAAAAATACAGTTTCCTGCGAGCAGAGCAGTACCTGAAGGGCATCAGGAGTATTAGATTTGGTGGTTCTCAGTGATATTTCTTGAAAGGTAAGAGTTTTTCTTGGGCAGGAAAGCTATCAGCAAGGTGGTGCAGCAGACTATCCTTGACCACATCCAGGCATATGTTCAGTAATACTGTTTTTGTACGTAGGAGCATCTATACCAGACGTAACCAAAGTCCTGGCTAACCGGTATTCCTTCTTCAGCAGCTGGAGAGAGAGTGCTCAGGAAGGTGTGCCTGGGATGAGGCACATCTCTCGGCGTCCTGGGCATATGCTGACACTGCAGTTTTCCAAAACATGGCAAACTTGGCAGTGTAGTTTTGGTAGTAGGAAACTGCATTCACACTCTGTCTTGGAAATAGTAAATGACCAGGCCCCAACAAGTTGCAGAAACTCAACTCCTACTCTCAGCTAAGCTGACTGTACAAAGCATCAGCTGGAGGCAGAGTGACATGGAGGATTTGACGAGTGTGAGGCCAAGTCTTTACCACTCTGCTGCCCTGTCTATGGGCAGAGCACTGCTGGGTGGTGTGTGTTGGCTTCCTGGGTGCTTCTAGAAAGTGGTGAGCGTTGCCAGAATGCTGTGTGTGGTGCCTCCCTGCGTTACTTACAGATTTTTAAGCTTTTGACTCCCTTCCTTTTTCCATTTGTTGTTCCATATAATCACTTGGTTCTCCTTTTGGGGTCCCCCTTTTCAAGGAGGGCTCTTGGATTTTCTTAGGGTTATGCACCGGCGTCCTCTTGTCTTTACATGAGAGAACCACACATGGAAGCATGCAGTGTTTCTCCCAAATACTCTTCCAGCCTCTAGCAGGGTGCAGTTCAGGCATGTATGAAAAAGATGTTGTCTCTTTGTCTGTAATGCCTGTCAGTCTTATTTTTCCTCCTGTGGATTTGTCCATTTTATTTTTAACCTCTGTAAACTTGGTGTCCATGAGGCACATGGCAGTGCTGTGCAGTTCATTTAGTGTGAGAAACATGTTTGATTTTTCAGACCTGTTCTGTTTTCATTTCAGTGGTTGCGCCTGAGCTCTGCAATTACAGAGTGTACAGTCATTTATATTTACCTTCTCTGCGCTGCTTATGATACAGTTCTCTGTTATATCAGTCCCCCCCACTTACCTCTGCTCCAGACACACGAGTTATAATTCATTTGTTATTAAACATCTTCCACATAAGAAATTTCTATGTCTTTGATAAGACTTGTTACTTTCTTAACCTTTCCTGTTTTTGCAATATCCTGAAACAACACAGAAATCATGATTTGTGTTTTATCTTGGAGTGTTACTGACCCTTGGGGCTTTTTGAAATGTAATGGACTATCTGAAGCTAAGAGGCTCTACCTAAGAAAAATGTTGTAAATACAATACCTCTTTCCTAGGTAACATATAGTAGTATTCCTGTTACATTGTTCACACATGCTTACAAATAGTAGTAAAAGGTCTTTTTAATTCTCAGCCTGTGTCTACAAATGGGATAGTGGTGAGGAGCGCTTAATGAAAGTATATTGCTTTCCACAATGTACCAGAGAACATTTATTTGGATAATTATGAATAGGATTTTTCTGATAGCTGTACTGTCAGGTTTTAATTAAGATCACAGTCCTGTTGTGTTGTCTGTGTCAGTAAAATATTAACTCTCCACTTCAAAGAGTTCTTTGCGTAAAATGATACGATAGGGACCAAGAAGTCAAGAGGGAAGGTAAGGACAGTTAGGTCCATATGGTCTGCATCTACTGTGTATATAGCTTAACCAAAGAGTAGACCAGTATGTGGTAGAATGGCTTAGTTCTTTGAAGTAAAATAAAATACAATGCAATAAAATACACAGACAACGAGTACTGGTAACTGCTGTGTTACTCTGACTTTTATACAGCAGAACTAACTACACTTGCCTTTTGTAGTTGGTATTGTTAGTATGTTTCCAGCACCTAGACATGTGTTGATCGGTGAAGGCCCTTTGGAAAGCAGTTCACTGGAGGAAGTCTAAAGTCAGCAGATAACTAAAAAAATCTGATTATTGGCTGAGATGTACATTACATACTAAGAAGAAATATTTAGAGCAGGCAGACACCTCTAAATAATAAAGGATTTGTTCATGTGAGAGAGATCATTTTAGAATGCTCTCTGGAAGTTTCTGCTCTGAAAAATCTCGTTAGAGATGCCATATACTGCCCCTGAAGGCTGGATACTGAGGTATTGAAAGTAATAAAGTAATTTGCAGACCCGTCAATTAATCATTTTTATTAATAAAGTGAATGCAATTAATAACAGTTTGGGAGCCACTAAATTTGAGAACCGACTGTATCATTTGAAATGTTTCTTCAGAGTGGACCAGCATTCTAAATATAAAGATTTTTAAATGTACATGTAATTTAGCAGATTTGCTTCCAACTGTGGATGGTTTTGTAGACAATTTGCTGGAAAGTACACGAATCTGTAAACATTACTGCTATCTTTACCTGCATATCACGTGATCCTGAATATAAGGTCACCCCTTACTCCCATCCAATACCTTATTTTTTGTTTTGCCCAGAAAGGGGAGAGGCAGGGAGAGAGAGGCAGGGAGAGAGAGGCAGGGAGAGAGAGGCAGGGAGAGAGAGGCAGGGAG
>NW_010539546.1:0-19942 GCF_000687285.1 Phaethon lepturus | reverse complement strand
AGGGAGAGGGAGAGGGAGAGGGAGGTGGTTTTGGTTTAATTGTGTATTCAAAGCCAGGGTTGCAGAACTATGTAGAACTGTCCCTGTAGTGCAACTCCCTGAATGAAGGTTAAACTCCATGTTCAAGCCAGGTACTGCAAGTTCTGGTCCTTATTCTGCTGAATTGTTGGAGACATTGCAAAAATTACTGCCTTGCACTAGGACAAGTTCCTGCCTGCAAGGGAATACCTATATATATACATAGATATATATATACATAAAAGGACTGTGTTCACTCTGCGTACTGCAGCGGTATGGTGTAACCAGACATAACCTGCCACATCACAGTGCTTGTGTTTTGGCCAAATAGTAGTAGACAAATACCAAGGGAGGGGTGGGGTATACAGCCCTTTGGTGCCCTTTTAATGAGTTTTATGGCACCTTTGAGATTGGTGGTATGCAAGGTCTGCTGTAAATTTATAAAGGATTAGGAAATAGTTCTGCTGCGTAAAACCCCATATTTTTCTTAGGAGTCAAAACTTCTAATTTTGACTGTCCATTCATCGTGGAGTGGCCATTCCTAGTACACCTGATCATCATCTCTCTGTTTTCGCTGTTATGTTTAAAATGCACACCTTTAAGCTGTAGAGCAGATGTGGGATGTGAAATATTTTTGTTAACATCTCCAACTTTGTTTGGATGTTTATCAGGAAAGTGATATGCCAATCCAGGAGCTACTTAGCCGTTATGGCTATGATGGTACCATTCCACTCCAAGAAGATGATGATGATGAAGATGATGAAGAGGAGGAGGAAGAGGGAGAAGATGATGATGATGTTGATAATGATGACAACAGTGGATGTAGTGGTGGTGAAAACAAAGTAAGTGTTTACACTAATTTGAAACTGATTTTCATATAGCTTTTCTGTACTAGACAACCACTTAAGATGCCAGATCATGGCAGAAGTAATTCATAATACAGCTGATTTCAGATGCTTTGTGTACTGAACTCTAATGTTTATTCTTAATTAGCCATTTGCATTTCTCTTCATTGCTCTTAATGTCATCTCTATCATTCCAAACTGTTGCTGCGGCAAATTAGGGTGCATGTATACATATAGCATCATGGCTGAATACTTGTCTTAAGATGAAAAGCTGATCTCCTGAAACTGGACAGTGAATTGTGGAATTGAATTAAGTGTGTCTCTGACTATTGGAGATGGCTGCAAATTTTCTAGCTTTAGCATTTTAAATTGTATTTTTTCAGCCTGGCAGCCCTGGTTGTACTTAAATTGCTAACGGAATCTAATGCTTCAAATATCTTTGCAGAATGTATAGTTTTGAACTTAGCATCTTTAAAATCCTGTTCTGTGTTCTCTTAAAATAAATTTTCTGCTTTTAGAAGAGCCTTTTCTACTTGTGTATGTCATACATATTTGTAACAATCCTGTCCTGTCATGGGCCCAGCTGTAACTTCCCCATTACTGGTGGCGTTCAGAGTTGCGTCCTGAATTCCATTAAAATATGAAACCCTTTGTATTGCCAGTAACAAAAAAGCTTAGGCATTAATGGAAGTTGCATTACCTAATCTGGCTTTAAAAAGGGTGCATTTTCTTCTTTGATATCTTACCCATTTTAGAATCTCTAGAATGCAACACAGAGATGAGGAATGATATATCTGATTCAGAAAATGAAGTTCTTAGGATTTACAAACTCCCTTGACAGATGCTGTAAAAGATTGCTCTTTGTATGGGTTGAATACTTCAAAAAGAAGAAAGATACATCCCAAAAGGTTCAAGAAGCTGGAGAGGGGGAGAAGTTTACATAACATGAAGCATGCAAAATTAAAACAAGACACAGAATTGCTTTATTTTCTTGTGCATGATGGTGTTCCTGAAGTCTCACTTTCTTCTTGTGTTCTTGCTTCTTAATTACTTCCTGACACAACTTCCATCTTCTGTGTTCTCATGGCCGCCTCTGTAGTTCTCCAGCTCCATTACTAGCTGATTTAAAATACTGCCTGTCTTTTCTTTTAAATGGATAAAATCTCAATGCCTGCGGCTGCTGTCAGTGGTAAGAGGAATCAGCTTTGTCCCTCTGTAGGGCACTAACACTTTGTAGCGTGCCGCAGGAGCAAGTGCGTTGCTGCCCGGCAGCAGCGAGGGTTCGCAGCCTGGCACTGTAAACACAGCCAATGGCTTAGCCTAATTGCAGGCTTGGCACTGTGGCTGAATTGAATGTAAGTGTTCGCCTACTCTACCCCAGTTTTGATAGGGTTGGAACAAAGGTGGTGGAGAGGACTGGGCACAAAGAGAGCTAGCTAACCTGTTAGGATTGTTTGCCTCAGGGTACAAGAATGAGGCTTCTGAAATGCTTGCGTGCTCTTAGCAGAGAGGCAGTAAAATGCCTCTGTGGGGGTGGAATAATTTTATAAATCATTCAAGCTTTCTCTGCAAGTGCTCATCTTTCTACAGCTTATTTAGCTATACTGCACTTAGCTGTTTTCTATTTTTAATCTGCTTTAAGCTGCACATGTGATAATACTCGGGTTGCTGGTAAAGGTACACGTAAACATGTGCTGTGCCTAATGCTTCTGTGTTAGAACTAGCAAGTGTGAGTGCTTACAAAGTTACATAAAACACATAAAATATATTGAGAACGTGCATTGAAATAGAAAACACTGATATATTTTTAACCTTTATAATTTTAATTTTCCTTAATTGTAATAATTCCTGTAGTTGTGGTTTATCTTCTAATAAAGCAACTTGTTCTAATTTTTGGTCTTTTAATGACTCGATGTACTCGATGCTATTCCTGTGGAGTTGAAGCACACTATTGACATTAATTTTTATGGAAGGTACCATTTCCATTGGATTGAAAAAATATAGCCAGTAAACAATTCCTCCCCTTTTTAATCTAAAATTCATAAGGAAGGGTTTTAAAGACCTAAGTAAAATTTAAAGTTAAATGAAATTAAATGAAAACCTCAAGGATTTGCTTGACTGCTTAAAAAAAAATAGGTGTGATATTTAATTGTGGTTCATATTTTTGATTTGTATGTTAGAGTCCGAGTGCTAAATTGATCTGCTTAAAAACCTGGTCAATAAATAATATATTGAGTTTACACATTTGTTGTGGCTCAGTCTGGACAGACCACAATCTATACAGTCACTTCAAGTCAGATAAAATATATTTGGGTTTGATATACTGACAATTTTGGAAAAAATACTGCCAAAATAGTGTTTGTCACACACAAGGGATAGCTGATCTCCTGTTTGCTTTTTTTATATTTAAGGAGGAGACCATAAAAGATTCGTCTGGTCAGGAAGATGAGACACAGTCATCTAATGACGACCCAGCACCATCTGTTGCTTCTCAAGATCCACAGGAGATAATTCGCCCTCGTCGATGTAAATATTTTGATACAAGTATGTGCGGTTTAGTACTAAGCACGGTAATCTCAATATGATTGACCTTTGGTTAAGAAATGCTCGAGTTAACATAGTATTCTGCTTCTGAAATAACGCATGTTGATACCTATAAACATTTGTTTGTTCTCCTTCATAACACTGCTCTTGATTATCCATATGCTCAATAGGCAACAAAAGAGTCCTATTTTTAGCTGAATGCTGAATCTTCTCTGCCGATAAGGGACCCTCTATAGGGACAGTAGATATTCTCCTTTAAGGAAAGAATTACCTTTGTGGAAAAATTTCAGTTTCTACAGTTTTGAAACAGCAGGCTCTCAAGACAGTGCAAATCCTTTCATGACACTACTCCGAGTGTGATAACAGTCCAGTGTATGATTCTGCAAACTGGTTTGTGTGGATGTGCCCTTCAGAAAAATTTTATTGTACGTGGAATCCAGGTGGGGTGAATGACTTGTTTCGTATGGTACTACCTTACCATCGTAGTTTCAGCTGCCAGTTCATACTAAGGACATAGGTAAAAATATTTGCATTAGGAAATGAACTGTTCCCACTAGGTGATTGCTGCGCAGTGCGTGATTATCATGACAAGGCCCAGTGACACCAGTTTATGTACTCATTCAAAGAAAGTGAGAATCCAACTAAAGGAGAAAGTAAAAACTGAAAATCACTAGAAATAGAGCCCCAGTTTTCTTCAAGATCGCTAACACAGAAAACAAAAGCAATGACATCTGAAAAAGGCCAATAGATTGTTAAACCTGAAATAATGAAGGGGGAGATAACGATGAAGAAGACTTGGTTCAAGAATTCCATATTTGATACCTGCATTGTGGACTGATTATTTTCTCTCTTGTTTTGTTTAAAACTTGGTTTCGCATCCATTTGAGACTGTTGAGCTAGTGTTATGTAGCTGTCCCTTTAGTCAGCTCTCATTTCTGTGACAATCTTACTTAATGGGATCTGAACCTTTTAGTATTGGACTATCAGAAGGGCCATTTGGACAACAGATATTTTACCTTTCTTTGATGGAAGTGGCTGTGACTGCTGTTTAAATTCCTACTGTTCTATGTTTTAACAAACAAAAGTTAAAGCAGAGGTTCCTTATGATACCCTATACTTGATACTTACTAGCCGTGACATTGTAGAAATGCCGTGTTCTAATCTGTAGTTTATTTTAATCCAAAAGTGCCAAGTAACCTCAGCATTTAGCTGCATAGAGGATTGCAAGTATCCTAAATGAACTCTATTTTTTAAACATAGCATTAGCATAATGCAGGAGGATTGCAGTAGGTTTTGGGTTTTTTTACAATGTTCAGCTGTGTATAGAATGTAAGTTAACATACAGATAATTTTAGTGCTGATATTGTCACATGCTGTACATAAACCTGATATTGCAGTTGTTTTCAGTACATTGTGAAAGGCAACTAACCTACATCATAAAGAGCTTAAAATTTTTGTCAGTCCTTATCTGAAGTAATCTATTTTAAATGCTGCTGTGCATCTCTGAGCAGTGCATCCAAGCCTATTAAATCCCACTAAGACTGAGAAAAGCACACTTCCAGATTTCTTGCACCTTGTGCTTTAGACTACCTTAACTTCAGTGACAGCTGCTGTACGGGAAAAAGAACAGCAGTAACTAAGCTAGGAGCTCATTGAAAATGGTATTGAAACCCACATGTGGATGCTGAACATCCACAGAAAAATACTTTCAGGAAATAACTGTTTGTAGTAAATTTGGATGTGGATCATGTCGACTGCTTCAAAGCTGGGTGACGGAAAGCATATTTTAGTTAGGTAGTAGTAAAATTTACGGATGTATTAATTTGTGCCTTAACTTTGCAGAACCTGTTGTGTATCTGAATCCATTCTAAATGTGAACATTGGGTGGGTAATTTTTTAAAGTTGACAATACTGAAACATTCCGTATTGTCACCAAAAATGCCACTTGCACTTATGTGGCGTTAAGTAAGATGGCAGTGAGGCAGAGCAGGGCTGGTGTGCGGCTGGAGGCTGGTGTGCGGAGAGGCTGGGCTCACGTGCCCCCGTCACCCTCTGCGATGCTCCCAGGAGCCGGCTGTGATGTCCCAGGGCCCCTCGCTCAGCCTGCTTTGCTGGAGGCTGGCGTTGGCATACATGGACCCCATCATAGCTCATTTTGTGTAAATGTTTGAACAATTTCTTGTAGATAGTGAAATAGAAGAGGAATCTGAAGAAGATGAAGATTATATTCCCTCAGAAGACTGGAAAAAGGTACATAGAAAGTGCTGTTAAAAAAACCTGTATTTCATGAATAATGAGTTGATCTGTTACCTAGTAACTCTGAGCTCTATAGATCACCCAAATCGTCTCCAGTTTTTCCCCATAAATATAAGAGTTTTGATAGTAAGAAGTGTTAAAGACCTCCCCAAATAGTCGAAAATCTATTTCCATATAGTGCCTGTTAACTGTATTTTCAGATTTTGATCAAGGAAAGTTTTAAGGGGTAAAAAAAAATTTCATCATTCTCTTGTTTGCTAACAAAGAACATCATGGCTGTGGTTGCTTAACTTCTTGTTTCTTTTATTTCAAAACAGGAAATCATGGTAGGCTCTATGTTTCAAGCTGAAATTCCAGCTGGCATATGCAAATACAAGGAGAATGAAAAAGGTGAGAGTTAGCACTATTACCATTATCATTATGTTTGAGATTATTTTCTAACGGAGAGAAATAAAAGATTTGATTGATGTCATGTGCCTTGCAAAAGAAGAGTGGCTTCAAGTGAAAAACAGAACCATCATCTCAAACTAGAATTCATCCTGTACTTCACCATCGGAGCTTGAGTCTTGGAAGGGGAAAAGAAAGATTATATTGCTGGCCTATTGCCTGTTGAACCCTTGTATTCTAATTTGGTAATGTACACAAGCTTTCCATGTAGCTTATGTTAACCTCTTCACCTAGTATATTTAGTTTATGTAAAACAAAATAGATAATAAAGAAATTGTGTTGCTGGAATTGGATTAACACATTAAAAGAGGAAAAATGGTACCAGCGGCTTTGATTTTCACATTTTATAACTCTTCAAACAGTATTAAAGATCCTCTTGTTCTACTTTTGGGGTTTTTTTCCAGGAACTTTTTACTTCCTCGCAACCAGAGCCTTTGGCTGCATGCTGTCAATATAATCAAGTCAGGGAAGGCAGACCCAGTTTAAACCCAGCTGTGACCTTAGAAGCAGCAAATTTTCCTGCTTGTTCAGCCCTTTACTAAGAATTTGTTTACACTGCAGGTTGGTTTGAGACTGCAGCTTTGGTAGTTTTATATAAGTTAGTTTTTAAACTAACCAGCACAAAGCTCAGTGCTTTCCTAGAATCCGAATATAAACTCAAGTAGTAGCAGTTGTCTTGCTTCGAGCTCCAGGTTGCAGGAGCTACGGTGTAGCCCGATCTAGCTAGAAACTGTCTAAAAAGAGCATCAGTCCTGCTATTGACTTAGAGCAGGCTCACGCTGAAGCTGACACATTCTGTCAGCTCTGGACTTCATAGCCAGAGAGGCTGAAGAGAATGTCATTTAAAACTACATAAGAAGTCAGGAGCTTCCATTAAAAACAGAAAATGGCAAATGAGAAAACAGCTGTGTTTTATCTGTGAAGTTGTTGCTCTTTGCACGCTTTCCTGCTTCTGTCTGTATGTATTTGCCTGAGATGCAGTAAATTATGCTTTACTGGTCAGTCACCTGCTTTTCCTGGTATTTACTCAGCTCTAAATGGCTTCTGCCCTCCAATAATAAAAAAAGATATAGCTGTTTTGTGCATTGCAGTAACCTAAATAAAACAGTTTTTCATAGTCTTGCGCACTACTCTTTCCAGAACAGAGAACCTACGTCATGGGCAAAAACCATCAAGGGGAAAAGTTCGGGCAATTCTAGTTTTATATACCAGTGGGGTTTTATACCTTCTGCCACTTCTTTCCTTTCTGCTGTGTTTTGGATGCAATCTTTGACAGGACTCCAACTGGAATATTAATGAAGCTTAAAAAGTTGAAAAACAAATGTCTGAGACTATGTATTTAGTACTTTCATGTACATATCACACCATCTTAGTTGTTCTCTAATGAAGGGGAAATTCTAGTTGTAGAATTCCCAAACATTAAGAAGGCTAGTCCTTTCATATCCAGTCCCATAAGCAAAAGCACAAAAATGCTAGAACTCTTAAGAATAACCACATTGCTTTTCAGAATGTGTTCTGACATGCTGTTGTGAGGAAAGAACATCCATGTAATAATCTAATCTATTCAGCTAATTACAGTGGACTGGCGCTCCAAGAAGTACGCCTGGAGACCAAATTAGCTGCTACTAAACAACTTCAGGTTACAAAAAATCTACGATATTAAAATACATGTTTTTAGAAGGCTTGGACTTGAAAATCAAAGGATAGCTCTGAAAACTGAAAGGTGCCGAAGCTGCTTTGGGACCTCCTGACTGCTGTCATTCATGAACATTGCAGTGTACTTCGCTTGCATCCATAAGAGTGGCTGAGAAACAATTATCAGTTATCTCCTGGAAAGAGTTGTTGCTTCTGCTGGAGTTTGTATCCCAAGATACCTAGAATCTTTTTCTTAAATGAGCAACCAAACATCAGATAAGGACTAGCTTTTGTCTACTTTCATGTGAAAAATATTTTTTTTTCAAGTGGAGATGCACCTAGCTGCCACTCTGACCTTTCCACCTGCACAGAACGCTACCGTATCTTCCCTTCCTGTGCTGACCAAGTGTTCATTCCTTCTTTCTCTTGTTGAGTTAAAGTCGAAGGTGCTCACCGAGCTAATGCAATCAATGTTGAAGTTACTTTCTTGGTGGTTTTTGTAAGTTTATCTTTCACTGAGGGCTGAGACGTAAGCAAGGTCTGGATACTTTCCTGATTCTGTTTTTTAATAACCTGAATTTTACTTTATTTTGCTGTACTAGTATTTTAATCTTGTAAAGCTTGTAGGTTCCTCAGAATAAAAATGAGAGATAATTCAGAGGATATATCGTTTGGCTATGTTCCTCCTATTAATTTTGATTTACTATGGCTTCCCTGGTCTGAAAGCTCATGCAAAAGCTCTGAAAAAACAGTAGAGATTTGGTAGTATTAAAATTAAGCTATCTTTACCTGAATATTTTGGTTTAGGAAGTATTTCTTGGAAGTAGTAGGAAGGTCTTAGCAAAATTTCCTTTCAGGAGCTGTTTGACTTCAGAATGTCTGGCATCAGGGTGTCATCCTCCCTGGAGAAGTAGTGGACCGTGTTGCTGGCTTTTGCCAGCCATCTTAGCTGAGACTTCTATATTTAGTGGTCCAGCTACCTGGTAGTGGTTTTTAGCACCATTTTTGGTGGTGTGCTCTTTGGTATTACGTGACTGATCCTAATAATTTTGCAAGAAAAGAGATATATAGTTTCTGAAATAGTTTTCTGTGTCTGCTGGCTGCCATCAGCAAAACTGTGCTGCTTAGCTGGATGGTGTCGGGCAGTTCTGCTACCTTGTGATTTGAGTGGCTTCAGGAGGAGGACAGGGAAAGTGGAGTTTCATAAATGGGTCCTCAAATCTGGAGCACTGATTATACCAGAGATTTGAAGGCAATACAAGGTACAGTATCCTAGTCATTTGGATCACTGCATTTGTGAGACTATCTTTTACCTGTCCTTGTGTGTCTTCTGGATTAATGTTGGTGCTCTAAAGACCTTCCAGAGTTTCATAATCACTAGTTTTATAAGAGAGAATCAACTTCTATATTGTGTTTTAGCTTGTTTTTCTGTTTCCTGTGATTAATTCAGTGTATGAAAATGATGACCAGCTGCTGTGGAATCCTGACTTCTTACCAGAAGATAAGGTGATCGAGTTCCTAAATGAAGCGTCAAGGCGTACAGGTGATGAGAAAGGCCTAGATGCAATTCCGGAAGGATCACATATTAAAGACAATGAGCAGGTATATAGGAATAATTATGGTTTGTAGTGTAATATGGCAGAATTAATATCCCTTTATTTTATTTTACTCCCAAGAATTAAAATTGCTTTTGAAACAGCTTTATTATTCCATGCAGAAATAGAAAAGTCATGGGGTTTCTTCCTCTCAACAAATATTAAACTGTTAAGTTAGGCCTAACTTTGCTTGATGTATCAGTGCACTATTTTAGATAGAAATGATTGTGTATGAATGAGTTCTGCTCTTTCGGTTACAGATTTTTTTTTTTAAGCTATGTGAGTGCATACTTATATTTTTCTTCATACAAAAAAACCCCATCAACTTTACAAATGCATGCAGTGGATGAAAATGTTAAAATACTTTACCTGGACATATATACTTGGTTATGTAGTTAAAGATTTGGAAATTTAAACAGAGGAAATATGTTTTTGTACTCTCTTAAATTATATTACAGTCATTCAAAGAGTTTTCTTAATAGGTATTGGTGATTCACTAAGTATGCTTCTGTGACACAACACAAATTGAGTGGTATCTAGAATGTTAAATGTGTGTCTTTTCATCTTTCTAGGCTTTGTATGAACTGGTTAAGTGCAATTTTGATACTGAAGAATCATTACGAAGGCTGAGATTTAACGTAAAAGCAGCCAGAGGTGAGCATACACTGAAAGTTGAGTTTATGTTGTTGAACCCTCATTTTATTTGTTACACAGGTATTGAGGTTTGCTGTCAGCAGACTGAGCTAGACTGCCTGTAAGCCTTAAATATCAGCGCCCATTTAAATGCAACCTTCAGTGAATCTCGTCTCGCGCTCTGAGAGAATGAAATTAGCAGATGTAGTATAAACAGGTACATGCTCAAGGAGGGCATGTAAATTAACTTCCTGTCTGTAGAGCTTGATATTTATATCTGTGACTTTAATAAGAAGCTAAAATTTAAAATTACTTCTTAGCAGCTGAGTTGTGCATTTCTTGGGCGTTTTATTCTTTTTTCTTCTAGACCTTTTCAGTCATCAAAGTTAATGGAACAAACATAAAATGAAATAATTCACAATTCTAAATGAAGGAGAATGAGCATCTAAATCTTTTATTTTTAAAAAGTACAACACTAAAAAGGCCTTGGCCTCGAAGATGCTTTTGGAGCCTTAAGCATTTCCTGTTTTGGTATTGATCTTTATACTCAAAGGAACAAGAAACTAAGAGACGGCACAAGTTATTTTCCTTGCACATTGATCTGTTGGTTCTACTTTCAAACGTGTAGCCTCTCCAGAGTTTACTGTGCAAATCACAAGACAAGAATGATCAAGTAGAGAAGATTAGTTTGTTCTCCCACTGTTTTAATCCTTATTTATTCATGACCTTAAGAATCAATAAAGCCAAATTATATTAGGTTCTTAGAAGTGTGGCCTGAAAGTTATTAAGGGTTTATTCTGGCTTCAGTGGGGCCAAGATTTCCCACCCAATAGCATGAGCAGCACAGTCTCTTTTTCTACCTAACAGCCTCACTGCTGGCTCTTGCCAGCAGTAAAGAAGATCCCGTTCCTCATTCCTTTTCCCTTGCTTCTTCCAAATACCAGCGATCAGTTTGAGTCCATAGTGTGAACTTCTTCGTGCTGTGTCCTGGCTTGAAGGATACCTGCTTCCTGTGGTTCTGGGGCCAGGATGGTCAGACCAAGTTTCTAAGACCTTCTTCCTCTTTCTGCTGCCTAATTATTTCCCCCATGCGGCAGGGCTGGAGTTACGGACATTTAAAACAGTCCCTACGACTAGCTACTTAAGGCAGCGAAGTTTCCCACCTACTCATTAGAAGGGAGAATTTTCATTTTTGTACTGGAAAGTGAAATTTCCGGAGGTGGTTCTCATTTAGTCAGCAGATGGTGTAAGAAACTCGGATACCACATATGTTTTCTGTCACTTAAGTTCTCTTTTATTGTCCATATGCTTTTTTTTGTTAAGTATTTTCTTTATTGCATTTCCTTGCTGTAGAAGAATTATCCATTTGGACAGAAGAAGAATGTAGGAACTTTGAACAAGGACTGAAAGTCTATGGCAAGGATTTTCACGTGATTCAGGCAAATAAGGTAAACACTGATTTTAAGTGTAGTTCTCACTTTTTTTTTAAGTAATGTAGTTGTAAATAAATTAGTCTCCTCAATTTCCTTCACAAATTACCATATTTACTACTTTTAATTTTTACTACACGTATGTAATAAAATTGGTTTGTCAAAGTCCAGAATCCTCTGTAAATATGGCTGTGAACACTAAGTTCAGGAAAAGTGCAAAAATCCTGCCGTGCATACATACGGGAAGATCTGCATCCCTAGAGCCTTATTCTGGTCTTTAATAGACTGATGAGACAGGCTTGAATATTTCTGCTGAAGCTCTTGCTTGCAGCACTTCATGATATCTTCAGTATTCTTAGAAACACTATTAAACTTTGCAGTTTTTGGGTCTCTGAAATTTTGTATCAATCGTTTCCACTATTTCCTATGTTGTATAAAGAAGCATTGACTTTGAATTTCACACCTTTTGATTTAAATGGTAGTTTTTGCCAAAAATGTGTTTAAATTCATCAAAATCTGCATGGCACATATTTCCTAGGTACGAACAAGATCAGTTGGTGAGTGTGTAGCATTTTATTACATGTGGAAGAAATCAGAGCGTTATGATTTCTTTGCGCAGCAGACCCGATTTGGAAAGAAGAAATACAATCTTCATCCTGGTGTAACGTAAGATGTGCATTATTTTTATGTGCTTTTACATGTTGGATCTAAATCTCTATTTTATACTGCTCTAATCTGAAATGGTATGACAACCTAGGGATTCCATAGTCCCAATTTGCAGCAGGAAAACAGCCCAGGTGTAAGAAAAGCTTACTAGTGCGTATCATGTAGTTCCTAAAATACATTTATTTGGAATAAGACAAACAATTTGCATTGAACAGCTTTTTAATTTAGTTTGTTTTCAGTTTAAATGTTTCACAAATGTAACATTTCTGCAAATATGTGGAATTTTTTAAATGCTTGTTTTTCTTTAAATATGTTTTACACAAAGGCGTTAGTCACAAGTTTCAGGTGGGATTTGTGGTACATACTGTAGTATACTCTGGAAATGTATTGTTTGGCAGCAATTCCAGCCAACACAGTATCCTATACTGGGGCTTTTTTGGGTGCATATAGCTCCTTTCCCCATTCACGTCTCTGCTAGGCAAAGAAGGAAATGTCTGTGCATAGCTGTGTGTTTTCCTCCCTCAAATCTCAGCAAGTGAGCCAACATATTCTTCCGCCCTTCATTCCAATGCTATGATTTTATTTCTTTCCACGGACGTTCTCCAAGTCTTTTTACTGTTATTTTTTCTTCTCCTTTGTTCCTGGCTTCTCTGTTGATCCTTCTTTTTACTATTATTGTTTCTTTAAATATCTTAGAACTGTGTGTTGGACCACTGAAGTGAACTTGCCATGTGACATTAAGAGTTGCTGTCTGTGGCTTTGTAAACTGTTTGTAAAGCTACTTTGTAAAGCAGCTTCTCTTGTAGAAGCACCCGGGATTTTCTTAACCAGTTGTCAGGGTCTGTCTGTCTCCTCCTCTTCTTCCATCTCCCCCCCCCCCCCTTTCCCCCCCCCCCCCCCTTCCCCCTCATTTTTGGCCAAATTAGTAGACATTTTGGGTTGTTAATCACTTAAAACATTCTCTGATTCTTTTGCAGTTGACTGCATATGGTGATCAGGAGAAGTGTCATTAAGGATTGTACTTGTGTATTCCTGAATGCTTTTGCAGATAGATGTGGGAATTTAGGGTGCAGTATCACTTCCAGAATAATTATGTGTGAGGATATGCTGTTTCTGGAGTTAATCCAGGCTAATACCATACGTACAAGGGCTTTACCAACCAGCTTTGTTTGTTTAAACCTTTCATAAGAGATTTACTATTAGTGACCTAAATTGTAGGACTGTAATAGATTTCAGATATGGAAACATCTTATCTTTAACTCCAAAGATTTTAATTTGCTTTTAACTTCACCCCTTTTGAGGTTGCATGTGCACAAAACGCACTGCCACAGCAAATTGCAAGAGCCTAGTATGAACCTGCCTGAGAGCAGCACCTTGAAAACACAGTCCACAACATCACAGCATATTGAAGTTTCAGCTTGTCTATGATCTTATGGGACTTAGCATAAGCACAGGCTGAATTTATATAAGCTGGCTGCCCTCAATGGTCAAGAAATATGTAGTTGCCATGGTCAAACTATACATGGGCCAGTTAACACAGGAGATGTTATGTCGTTAACTTCGCAAGGTAAGCCTGTGCATTGCAGAAGATGTAAAATGTGAATTGGACACACTTGCAGTATATGCAGTGAATATTTTTGTACAAATAACACCAATCCTTTACACAGCAAGGGCAATGCTGAATGTGCTGTTTCTGTTGTGTAGAGATTATATGGACCGTCTGCTGGATGAGAGTGAAAGTGCTGCTTCCAGTAGAGCTCCGTCCCCTCCTCCTACAACTTCCAACAGCAGCACCAGCCAGTCTGAGAGGGAAGACAGCACAACCAGCAACAGTAATCAGAATGGTAAGTGCACGCCCTGTCCCTCCTAAACAGAGTTGCCAGATCATCGCAGATGACAAGCCAAATGAGAAGTTTAGCTTGCCGCTCGAAAAACAAGTCCATTTTAGTTTTAAATATTTTCCAAGGTGTTAGCAGCTTTAAGTTCAAAACGTTTTTTAAAAAAGCTACGTTTGCATTTAGCCAGTGGTCACATACTGAAGATAAATCTCCGCTAGAACTTTCCTTTTAAACATGAACAATCTGTCGTTGCCTTCCCCGTGCCAGTGTAGTGTTGTGCTAACTTTGTGAGGAGTCCCGTGCAGGTTATTTAAAACAACTGAGATGGGAACTGGGCTATCAGGCAGCACACTAGTGCTTCTCTGGTACTTGGCTCAGGAGCAGCGTTAGCTATTCTTACCAGACATGGGGCATTGAAGGGCAGTTAGGAATGGGAGAAGAGCCAGGGCATGGCCACTCGTGAAGGAAGAAAACCTCAAAAGCAAGGGACAGCCATTCTAAAGGAGCTGAAGTGAAAGCAGTAGCCAGAGGAGCAAGGAGCTTGGGGGCTGAATCAGATTGTGAAAATCAGGTAGAAGCTGCAGAAACTGCCTGGGTGAGGACAGTCCACCTGCAGCTTGTACAGTTATGGGATTCCAGGACATTTTCTTGGATGCTGTTGCTTTTAAGGGCTTCCGTAACCTCCAGTGTGATACGTCTGTCATTTGTATGCCAATAAATCACTCGTTCATCACGCAGTGAAGGTAGGGAGGACGATATTGGCTTTTTAGTTCAATGGGACTAGTTAGACTTCTGCTTTATTGACCTATCACAGGTTGTTCTGTTACTGCTTATACTTCTATTCTCTTTCTTACGGTATGTCTCTGTAACGCAGGGGTGTCTGCTAATGGGCCAGGTGAGATACCAAATAAAGATGAAGCAAAAATTGAAGGATTGCATGTAAATGGACCGACCAGTGGCAAGAAAACACCTCACACGGATCTGGATACAAATGGGTATGAACCTGAAAACCTTTCCATTGACCCAAAACTTGCTCATTCAGCTTCAAGAAATGAAAATGATTTTGAAGAAAAAAATGAAAGACCTTTAAAAAGAAGAAGAATTAACAGCAGTGAAAAAGAGAGTCCAGGTTCTTCAGAGTTCTTCCAAGAAGCAAACTCTCACGGGAAGCTTGAAGAACTAGAAACTTTGGATGACTGAATACTGGGAGCTGATTTTCTTCCTTGGAGTAAATTTTGGGTGTCTAAAATTTTCAGGGTTGATGGGTTACCTTACAAAATCCCGTTCCGTAAAACAATCTGCTGAGATTTTTTTCTAATACCTTCTAGTTGGCTCCTAAGATCTGATTATTTGTTTTTTTCAGTGCTGAAAAGCAGTAGGAGAATATTCCCTTTCTCAGAGCTGGCAACTGTAGTTCTGGAAACTCCAAGGCTCTTAAAAAATATTTGAGAAACAAATCCCAGCCTAACACATAGAGAAACTTCTGTGTGTAATTGCACCGTTTAAGCATTGTACAAGTGAACAAAGCATCCTATTTGAAGCAGGGAGCTGGTTCGAATGTTGCAGGAAGTTAAAGTGAAATACGGAATGCCAAGACACGCATCAGAGTAGGCACAGAGACTTCCACTCATGCTAGCAAGAGAAAAGTGTCATCCCATTGTTAAGGAACCCTTATGAATCCTGAAAGTTATGAGCACAACTATTTTTATATATAGAAGTTTTAAAAGGTAAATAAATAAACCAGGTCAGGTTTGTATATGTAAAATTGTTGACATCAATGATGTCTTTCCATATTCTTTATCTGGGCTAAAGAAATACATTCTGTATTTTTCCAGATTTCTTTGTAGCCTTTGAAAGATTTTTACAGTACTTATGTCTTGATTGAACTGTCCTTTCTTAAAACAAAAGCTTGTATAATTTTCTTAACTTGTACAGTTGGTAAACTTTTATGAGAGAATTGATATCCTGAGTCTAATGTCAGCTTCGTTTTATTTTGCTGAAGTCTTTTCTAAAAAAAAAACCCCAACAAAAAAACCCCAGACCAAACCAATTGACTTAAAAAATGCTTGTTAGTCACCAACATGTTATTTTCTTCTCAGAAAACAGTAAACAATTAACATCAAGAATGGTTAGAAGTCATTTGATTTTGAAAACAGGATTTTTCTTACTGCTGTTTTGTGGCAAATAGTGATGCTAAGAATTTTTTAAGCATGATGCTTGTGTTGCACACATTTTCTTGCTTTCGTTACACGTGTTCTCATTTTATTCTGAGCTCAGATAAATTTCACGTCAGCCAAATGCTTAAGTTTACTAAAACTTGTTTGCCGAGATCAGGTGTTAAGATTATCCATCGGTTTATTTTCAGACTATCTGTCATCTTCCCCGTTTCACTGAGCAGAGGACGGGTAGGAAATGGCTCAAGCGCGGCTGGCTGTACAGGTTAGAAGTGGACATGCAGCTGGCGACTTGGTGCCTGACCTTGAATTTCTGAGAACTAGTGGACCTTACATGGGTTGGTCTTTCAGTGGGAGCAGAAACACCACATACACGTACTTGGTACAGTGTATACACATATATACAGTCAGTATATAGGGATTCACCTGTGCAAGGAGTGAGAATAGGTATGGATACTTAAGATTAAAGTGAGGGAAACGAAAATTCTTTATAAGTGCGTGTAGAGGGGGTGATGCTCACCATCCCACTAGCATAATTTGACAGTTGTTGAAGGTAGGGTTTACATCCATGAAATAGAGAGATTTTTAATACCGGTGTTTTGGTTTTTTTCTTTTTTTTTAAGCCACAGCTACACATCTACTGTATTAAAAATAGGAAAAATTGTTCATTTGTATAATTTGTAGTCTTACCTCCTCCTCCTCCAGTGGCTTACAGGTGTGCTGTTAATTTTTAATTGGTTATTTTTGCTTAAAGTTTATGAGTCTTTATGATTCCAGTTTTAAATGTACGGTCCTGTGGTTTGAAACTAATGTATCAACCTAAAAAAACCCAACTCTTAAGGGTTTTGTTTGTTTTGTTTTCTTCTTCAACTACGTGTACTTGGACTTTATGGTCATGAATGAGCCAAATCCTCTGGATGGAGCCTGGCTCCATCACCATGGTGAGTTACGGGCGTGTGTTGACCTGCTGTTCCCAGACATGTTGTGAAGGATCCGTGCTGACTCGTTCAGCTGACGTGCGGGGAAGGTTGACATCTGCCTAGAATTAGACAGCGGTTTACATGGAGAGGTGCATCGGTAAGGTTTGTTAACGTACGGCCTGCTTTAATCAATTAATTGAGTGCTTTAGTAAGAGATTGCTGTTAACTTTACAATCCGGTTTATTAATGGAAACCCAAAGTATTACAGCCTTATATCAAAGATGATCTTGAGACGGTTTCAGACTGAGGGTAGTGCAGTGCTTCTAAGAGTCTTTGCAACTAGAGTCCTATTTTCAGTTTTATTTTTATGCATTTTTGTTTGCAAGTTGGAAATACTTCCAAAAATCTATAGGCAAGTTTATAAGTAAATTGTCTCAGGCTTGTGTGTGAAATACAGCACTGTGTATATTTTCAGGAATGTTGCTTTGTTTTTTATCTTACCTTTTTTTGGTGATACGTAGAAGGGACCTGACATTCCGTAACCAACAAATATGTAACGCTCAGCTAGACTTTAAGAATATTTAAGTATAATTTACATTTTGTTATTCTGGTGTTTTATACAATACTTTGTTCATGTTCTTCAAAATGCAGCCACTATAACTTGATAAGTCATTGCACTACTAAAGCTATTTAAAATTCTAGAAATATAGTAACCTTGGTTTCATTTAAAAAACCTTCAGTACAGTTTGGAGCCCAGAAGTGTTTGAACGTGTTTCCAAACTGCGTTGAAAAGACCACAAGCTGGGTCTGTTTTTCAAGCACTGCTGTGCTGGGTTCAGCTGGAGGGTCCTGGATTCACGAAGTGCTTTAAGATCTCAGCCTGAATGCAGAATCCAGTTCAACAGAATAAATCCTTGCTGGGCTTTCTTAAAGGATTCAATGTGATATTAAGAAAGCAACCAACCACACACACACAGACTTTACACATTAGTTCTATACATTTTTCCACACATAGTAATTTTGCACTGTTAGTAATTCCCTTCTCTTATCCCTGCTCCCTGTCTGCAATTCTGAAAAAGCTTATTAAAATATTTTTTTAAACATACTGTCTGCATAAAAAAATTCCTGAGTTTTTTTGGTCAAAACAGCAGGTAGAGTACTTCTGCTTCCAGAGGATGCGACGATCCCCTCCTGTTGTAGCAGTGTGGTCGTGACTCCATTACTGCTGCGGGGATAAACCACAGGAACAAAACACCTGTCCCTGACTAAACGCTGAACCGTTTCTTTCATTCCCCTAACACAGGGATGCTCTCGCACCCTTCTCCCGGAACGCTTTCCCAGGGCAGGCACAGACCGGAGCTGCTGGAGGGGCCGTGGGTCAGCCCGGGGAGAGGCGGGCGTCCTGCACGCTTTAATGTAACAGCAGCAGCACGTGAAGGAGGACGGCGAAGCGAGCAAGCGTGGTTGCTGCCTCCAAGGGCAGCCAGGACCAGGGTTACAACTGAATAAAAAGGTAATTTTTATTTCTTAGCCTGAGGCTCGGTAAGTCCCAGCGCTGCTGTCGCTCCCCCCAGCAAGCTCCTGAGTGCCAGGCATGAGGTTTAGCAAAACACTAAGGGGGTCTGGTTGTGGGTTTTTTTCCTCTTGGGATCTTTTCCCTCCTCAAAAGAATTTCTAAAGCTGAAAACCCAACAGCCCTCCCTCCCCCCCCCCTCTCCACACATACCAGGAGGGATGACAGTGGGGGAGCCCAGCTGCACCCCGTTTTTTTTGGCCTCTGCAGCTTCATCGGGTCCCGTCTTCTCTTGTCACTACAGGGCAGAAGGCAAGAGCAGGCGAGGCAGGAGGAGGGAAGGGCATTGGTTTATTTGAAGCCGGTACAAAAATACATAGGCACATAGAATCATTTTTTGCTATCATCACTGACTGACATATAAAGCCTGCCATACATTCAAATAAAAAGGTCACCCTTTTAATCACTAAAATGGTCATTTTGTAAATAATTTCTATATATAAAAAATTTTAGTCGATTAATAGCATAGAAAATACTGTTGTAGGAACTCTGTCTGCTTTCCCAGTGTATACAATACCATCCAGACCCCGGCACTGAAGTGTGCCTGGTTACAAACAAAATAAGCTTTAAAAATATTTTACCTTTTGGACAATAAATCTAACCAGTAGATTCAAAAAATAAACCAAAAAAAATATCAAAACTTTGACAGAATTGACATCCTGACTGCAAATGCCTCAGCACAGCGAAGTTACAAAGCAAACGTGGCAAAAAGTGATTTCCAAATATTTCTGTTCAAGTGAGCAAGACGGATGCGCAAGCCTGGCTGGAGGATGGGGCTTTGGTCCGGCATGGCACCACCAACGGCACGCGCCGGAGCGGCTGGACGCTGCAGGGACCAGGGGCAGCCCAGGACTGGGGTCTGCCGGCCCCAGCACTGCTGGGTTGCTGGGAACCAGTAACCCCATCCAGAGCTGGTCTGGGAGCAACTCCGGGAACTTTTTTCATTTTTTCCAATTCTCCAGGAGTGGGGAGCCCCACTGAAGGGCAGGCCCTCGCTCTGGGTGCAGAGACGTGGGCCCCGGCCCCCCTGCCCAGACGATTCCGGGGACGGGATTTTGGAGCAGGCGGCAGCTTTGCCAGCACCCTTACAGAAATTCTCGGTCAGTTATGAAAACTTCAGTGTTAAGCAGTTTCGCCAAACAGCAGTTACATTTTTAGCAAACATCTTCCAGAAACAAACTAAGCCATCTGTAGAAGCTGTTTTCTTGGTTACTAAGATGTATACAAAAAAACCTCTTAGATACGTAGTTTTACGAACAATTTTTTTTAACCGAAATTATAAACAATCCTTTTTAAACCAAAAGACATTCCAAGGAGAGACCTAGAAAGAAGTGCTGTGTTAAGACAACCTTTAAAAATCAGTTAACA